>NC_080180.1:1413335-1415835 GCF_950295315.1 Erinaceus europaeus | reverse complement strand
AGATAGAGAATGGGAAAGCTATCGGGGAATGGATGGGATATGGAGATTGGGTGGTGGGAATTGTGTGGAATTGTGCCCCTTATATCCTATGGTTTTGTTAATTTATCCTTTCTTTAAATAAAAAATAATTAAAAAAATAATAAAACCTTGTTCTGCAAGGGGACTGGTGAAAGAAGAAAGTGCCAAGCTATGACATGAGAGGAGAGATCTGCACAGCAATACACGACAGAGGAGCGGTGTGTTGAGAACCTGAGCGCTCACAGATCACAGCAGGAAGATGGGACAATCCAGTTAGATGCTGGATTAAGGCCTGATGAATACACATTGCAGCACAGGTGCGTGCAGGCAGGTCCCACACACACAGATAGCGGTCCCCACGTGCATGCACAGACCGTGTGTGTTTGCATGTCTGACAATGACACAGCGAGGAAACACCTCCTCTTTCCTCCCCCCTGCAGTTCCCGACCGGACCCCATTTCCTTCCTTGCATCATCCCAGTAACGTTAAAAAAAATGTAGACATAGTACATGTGTACACACACACACACACACACACACACACACACAGGGCTGGGGAGATAGCATGAATGGTTATGAAAATGACTGTGGTGCCTGAGGCTCTGATGTCACAGGTTCAATCCACAGCACCACCATAAGCCCCAGCTGAGCAGGGCTCTGGTAGAAACAACAAACAAACCAAAAACAATATAGTGGGGAGTCGGGCGGTAGCACAGCGGGTTAAGCGCAGGTGGTGCAAAGCTCAGGACCGGCGTAAGGATCCCAGTTCGAGCCCCAGGCTCCCCACCTGCAGGGGGGGTCGCTTCACAAGGCGGTGAAGCAGGGTCTGCAGGTGTCTGTCTTTCTCTCCCCCCTCTTTCTTCCCCTCCTCTCTCCGTTTCTCTCTGTCCTATCCAACAACGACACCAATAACAACAATAACTGCAACAAGGGCAACAAAAGGGAAAATAAAAAAGTACATATAGTATGTTTTCTTCTCCTTCTCCTCCTTCTCCTCCTCCTCCTCCTCCTCTTGTCATCCCTGAAGCTTCATCAGTCCCAGTCTGCTTTGTTCAGAGAGAAAGGGAGAGACAGAGAGCAGGAGGATGCCACAGTACTGAGACGTCTCCCAGTGCTGTGGAGACTGAAGCTGCAGGCTGGGCTTCGTGCGTGGTGCAGTGGGCACCCTCCCAGGGGAGCTCTCGCTGGCCCCGTGAGGAGGGCTCTCGCTGGCAGGCATGTGCGTGTGGAGAGCCAGCGTGTGGAAAGACAGTCAGGGAAGTGCCCCGAGGCACCCCGGCTTGAAAATGGGTGTAGCCACCCATGAGGACATCTGAGTAGCTTATTTTCTTTTTCTTTATTAAGATTTTTTTAAGTGTGTGTGGGGTTAGTGGTTTACAGTAAGCACAGTCGGTGGGACATGTATACAATGCCTTGGTTTTCTGCCCCCCTCCAGCACTGGGCACCAGGACCAGCCCCTGCCCCACCCCGCCCCCAGTCTGTTACTTTGGTGCAATACACCCAAGGGCAGTTTCTCTAAGAAACTAAGCGCTCATTCCACAGTCCAGCCATTTCCTAGGCAAGTGAAGACTCACGCTCACAGCAAAATCACTTCCAGCGACTTCAGAAGTCATCCAGCCGAGAGCTAGAGCTGCCGGTGCCCTTCAGTGGGCGCCTGCGACACCAGCTGTGCTCCATTCATGCCATCGAAGGCTGCTCAGCAAGACCAGGGACTTGGCACCAGGTCTTGGTGGCTAGCTGTGTGGCTAGCTGCCCTGGGGGACTGACTTCACGGCGGCACAGCTAGGAGGCATGTGGCAGCTTAGACGCACAGAGGAGTTGGGGGGCGCCCATGCTTATTTAGGAGGGAGAAATCTGGGCGTGCTCAGTGGAGGGGCATACCAATACATATCACGTGGACAGAAACGGGGAGAAACCCTACCAGGCCGGAAGGGGTCAGTCTGGAGCCGGGTCCTTCTCAGTCAGCATTTTGTTGGTCCCATCCAGCCCCTGAGGGACGGACAGAGTGGCTGCTCCGGGAGGGGGGACGCGCCCGGCCTACACACTTGAATCTCCTCTCCTCAGCACTAGTGTCCTCCTGTCTTACTGAAGACAAGGGACACAGAGTCTCAAAGAGTTTGGACTGTTGGGTTAGAGGGGTGACAGTCTGTGTGTATGACGCTCCGGGCTGCCATTCTGAGTGGAAAGATGACACGGTGTGTCTACATTTCTCTGACGTTAAAGGGGGGCAGGTTGGTGGTCGCCGGGAAAGGAAGTGGAGGAGGAGGAGGAGGAAATGTTTCTTCCCCTGTATCATGCCAGCAGCGAGGTTGCCCCATTCCTTTCTACTGCTGGAGGGAAACAGAAGAAAGGGCACCAACCTCATTGCAAAGGAGTCCACACACATCTCAACACAGGAAGCTCAGTTACAGAAACCAACACAACGGTCACACGCGGTTTAGGTGGCGCAGGGAAGAAGGCGAGAGGGCGGGTGGTGGGCAGGA
>NC_080180.1:1309863-1413135 GCF_950295315.1 Erinaceus europaeus | reverse complement strand
AAGATCATGGGACAGTCCCACCCAGTTCCCACCACCAGAGCTCCCTCCATTGGAAGCTTCCCTGTGCTTTATCCCTCTGGGAGCCTGGACCCAGATTCTCTATGGGGAGCAGCAGGTGGGAGTTCTGGCTTCTGTCATTGCTTCTCCGCTGGACATGGGTGTCGGCAGGTGGATCCACACCCCCAGCCTGTGTCTGTCTGTCCCTAGTGGGGCAGGGCTCTGGGGAGGGGAGGCTCCAGGGCACATGGTGAGGGCGTCTGCCCAGGGAGGTCAGGGTGGCGTCATGGCAGCCTCTGCAGCTTGGTGGCTGAGTCTTGGAGCCGGAGGGTTGAGGTCTCAGCTTGGCGTCTCTGGACGCAGCCAAAGTGAGGCGGGACAAGGTGGCACCGTGGGTTGACTGGGTTCTGTTTTCTTTTTGTTGAGCTGTTCCAGCTCTTTACAGATGTTTGACATCAGCCGTTCGTCAGACGCGTGGTGTAATTTCTTCTCCCGGCGACGGAGTCAGCGGTTACCTGGGTAGCTTGCTCTGCTGCAGCCCCATCTGTCGCCGCTGCTCCCGCTTTGCGTGCCTGGCGTCGCTGTCCAGCCGCCGTTTCTCACTGACTGGGTTGTGCCATAGCCGCTTTCCACAGACTAGACGTCCCATTCTCCCGTGGCTGGTTCCCTCTGTGTGGAGTGCGGGGTAGGTGGAGGCGAAGAGGGACATGAGTAACATCCCGGGCAGTGTGGCAGGGGCCGTGTGACGGGGCCATGTGACAGGGATTGTGTGACCAGGGCTGTGTGACAAGGACTGTGTGACCAAGGCCGTGTGACCAGGGCCGTGTGACAAGGGCTATATGACAAGGGCCGTGTGACCAGGGCTGTGTGACAAGGGCCGTGTGCCAAGGGCTGTATGACCAGGGCTGTGTGACAGGGATTGTGTGACCAGGGCTGTGTGACAAGGACTATATGACAAGGGCCGTGTGACCAGGGCTGTGTGACAAGGACTGTGTGACAGGGATTGTGTGACCAGGGCTGTGTGACAAGGGCTGTATCACAAGGACCATGTGACCAGGGCCATGTGACAAGGGCTGTGTGAAAAGGACTGTGTGACAGGGGCTATGACGGGCTATGACTAGGGTTGTGTGACCAGGGCTGTGTGAAAAGGACCATGTGACAGGGGCTGTGACGGGCTGTGACAAGGGTTGTGACCAGGGCTGTGTGACCAGGGCCATGTGACAAGGGCTGTCGCTAGGACCGTGTGATGGGCTGTGGGACAAGGGCCATGTGACAAGGGCCATGTGACAGGGACCATGTGACCAGGGCCGTGTGATAAGTGCTATGTGACCAGGGCCATGTGACAAGGGTTGTGTGACAAGGACTGTGTGATACTGTGTGACAAGGGCCGTGTGACCAGGACCGTGTGACAAGGCCCATGACAAGGGCTGGTAAAAGGGCCCTGTGACAAGGACTGTGTGACAAGAACCCTGTGACAAGGACCGTGTGACAAGGACCCTGTGACAAGGACTGTGTGACAAGGGTTGTGTGACAAGGGTTGTGTGACAAGGACCCTGTGATAAGGGCCATGATATAAGGGCTTTTTCTGAGGTGGGGAGCCAGTGTCTGTGGTGCAAAGCTGGGGCAGGGACACCGAGAGCGGATGCCCCTGGGGCTGAGAGTGCCCACGGGCAGAGGGAGGTGGGTGGCCTCCCTGGAGGAGGAGGGCAGCCTGGGGCATGTCCCCAGGGTAGGTGCTGTTGCTGGGAAGCCTGGTGAGTGATGGAGCAGGGCTGCAGCCGTCTCTCTTCTCTCCCTCCCTCTCCCTGTCTCTGTCTTTCAACCTCTGTCAACCAAAGAAAGGGGAAATGGCTGCTGGGAAGGACGGAGCCGTTCAGGCACGAGCGCCAGCGATGGCCCTGGTGGCAAAGGGTCAGTGAAACACAAAGTAAAGAAGAAAGTGCGCTCTCCACAGAAGAGCCCTTGCGGGAGTTCCCCGAGTACGGGAGGCAGGCGGCGTTGGCGTCATGGGCAGAGCAGTGACAGCCGCGCAGAAAGATGACCCACGCCGCCAGCCAGGTCCGAGCGGGGCTCGGCTGAGACCACCAGCAAAGAACTACAGCACGCGGAGACGCCAGGGGACCCCTGCCCACGCGAGTCCTGTCCCTCTGCGTGTGCAGATTCTCCCTCGCTCACTCTCTCTTCCCCTTTCTCTCTCCCTCTCTCTCTCTCCCTCACACCCACGCCGCCTCCACGGTGCTGGGGAGAGCCCAGGGCTGCGGGCCTGCACACCACCTCCACCAAGTAGCCCCCCACCCAGTTCTGCTGCTTCTGCTTCTCTGATCAGATCTGACTTATTACTGGACAGACAGAGACGGGCAGGGAGGGGTAACTAGGGAGAGAGACACCTGCAGCCCTGCTTCGCCGCTCAGGGAGCTTCCCCCGTGGGCTGGGACCCGGGGCTTTGTGTGTGGTGCTGCATGTGCGCTGCCAAGTACCCCCCTCCTTTTTGTTTTTTTGCCTCCAGGGTTGTCGCCGGGGCTCGGTGCCAGCACTAGGAATCCACTGCTCCTGGAGGCCATTTTTTCCATTTTATTGGACAGGACAGAGAAATGGAGAGAGAGAGAGAGAGAGAAAGACACCTGCAGCCCTGCTTTACTGCTTGTGAAGCCTCCCTGCTACAGGTGGGGAGCTGGGGGCTTGAACCCAGATCCTTGCGCTTAGTACTATGTGCGCTTAACTGGATGTGCCCCTGGGTCCCCGTTTTTCACTCTTCTGTGGAGAGGGCCCTGATCGTGGGTCCTGCCCGTCTGGCCTGGCAGGTGCGGGGCCCGTGACGGGGCCGCGGGTGACTGTGTCCTTCCCGGCGCCAGGCGGGGAGCCGGCGCCCAGCAGCCTGCGCGTGAGCAAGGCCTGCCTGCAGAACGTCTTCTCCGTGCTGCTCATCCTCATCTACTTGCTGCTCATGGCCGTGGCCGGCTTCCTGGTCTACCAGACCATCACCGACTTCCAAGAGAAGCTGCGGCACCCCGTCATGTCCGTGTCCTACAAGGAGGTGGACCGCTACGACGCCCCGGGTAAGGCGCCCCCTCGCGGCCAGTGTCACCCCCCCCCCCCCCCCCCCCGGAGCCCAGGGCCGAGGCGGGTCTGTGCTGCCCTCGGCACTCGGGGCACCTGCGTCCGGGCTGTGGCTTGGGGGTGACAGCAGCCCGTGGCCTCTGCAGGCATCGCCCTGTACCCCGGCCAGGCCCGGCTACTGAGCTGCCAGCACCACTACGAGGTCGTGCCCCCCCTGCGGGACCCTGCGCGCGTGGACACCGTGAACTGCACCACCCAAAGGATCAACTACACGGACCCCTTCTCCAATCAGACCCTGGTGAGAGCCCCTCCGCCCGGCCACGCGGTGGACTGTCACCGGCTGGGCCGCCTCCTGTGCACCCTGGGGCCTTGAAGCAGGAGGGCAGGGGTCCGTGCTGGACAGAGGTGTGGGGGGCCCGGGACTCCGGTTCCTGTGAGCTCTGGCTCCCACCCTCCCCGGGGCCCTGGCCTGTTGGGTGGAGGAGCAGCTGAGCGGCCCTGCTGGGGTGGGACGCGGGGACAGCACGGCTGCAGGGAGCCTCCACGTGGCCTCGGTGCAGGGTCAGCGTCCCCAGAGGACGGGGTGGTGAGAGACGCGGAGTGGGGTTCACACGGGCCGAGCCCCACGCGGAGGGGGGACGGGGGTCACGGCATCCCTCGGAGCACCTGCCGGCGGCAGAGCAGTCCCCCGCCCCGGGCGCCCTGTCCCGCAGAAGTCGGCCCTGATTGTGCGCGGCCCCCGGGAGGTGAAGAAGCGCGAGCTGGTCTTCCTGCAGTTCAGCCTGAGCGGGGGCGGCGAGGACTTCAGCGCCATCGACTACTTGCTCTTCTCCTCTTACCAGAGCTTCCTGCAGAGGTGAGCCCCGCCGACTGCTCCTGGGGGGTCAGGCCGGAGCGGTGGGGAGTGGGCTAGAGGTCCCGAGTCAAGAGGCTCAGAGCCCCTGCCCTGCACCCCGTCCCCCAGAAGCCCCTTCCCCGGGACCCCGGTGCCCTACAGTCGCCCGTGGCTGCGTCTGCACTGCTGGGGGACGGGTGGGGGGAGACGGCGTAATGGCTGCGCAGACGGCTCCTCTGGTCTGGAGCACCGAGCTCCCAGGTTCAGTCCCCAGTGCCGCTGTGAAATGAGAGGGAAAAGCAAACAGAACTGAGGGGACACTGGGGCGCTCCCCTTCACTGACAGCCCCCAACACCCCGTTCTCTGGGCCAGGGGCCCGCGGGGAGGTCTCGGGGCTCGCGTGGACGACGGGCTTGCGGTCACTCACACCCCCGCCCCAGCCCCGACAGGGGGCGCTTCATGCAGGCCTGCGAGAGCGCCTCGTCCAGCTGGAAGTTCTCGGGGGGCTTCCGCACCTGGGTCAAGATGTCGCTGGTGGAGACCAAGGAGGAGGACGGGCGACAGGCCATGGAGTTCCGGCAAGAGGTGGGCGGCCCTGCAGACACGGGGCCGGGTGCCAGCCCGTGGAGCTCCGTGGCTGCTGCGGCCTCGGCCGCCGTCCCTCTCCCCCCCGCCCCTCCATTTGTGCTCTCTGCTGGAAGTGACAGGCTCTGCCCAGGGACCCCTTGGGTCAGCGGTGAAGCCGCCGCCTCTGGGGCCAGGCTCCCTGCGTCTGGGCGCACCGCCCCCTGGTGGCAGGCCCTGGCCGCCTGCCTCGTGGAGCCCACGCTCGTTCTGGCTTCCTCTAGCAGGGAAGTCTGCAGGGGTTCTGTTTGAAAGTCTGCAGTGCTTTGCAGCCGGTGGCTGAGCTGCCCCAGAACCTGCTGGCGGCCGCCCCGAGACCAGACGTGCACGTGGACGTGTCCCCGACAGACAGGGTGGCCACCCTCGGTTCCTAAGATCGAGGGCTTTGAAATGTGGGCTTTTCCAGTGTTTGAGTCTTACATGGAATTCTGCAAGTGGCCTCATCACGGGTCCAGATTCCTGACCGTCGCCGCCTCCTGACTGTCTCCGGAAGCCAAGGCCGGCAGGGCAGGGGTGTGCCTGTCACCCCGAGCCGCGTGAGCCAGGTGCCCCAGCTTCCGTCACTCGGGGGCGCAGGCCCTGACCGCTCTCTCCCTGCCCAGACGAGCGTGGTGAACTACGTGGACCAGAGGCCGGTCGCTGAGAGGGGCACTCAGCTGTTCTTCGTGGTCTTTGAGTGGAAAGACCCGTTTATCCAGAAGGTCCAGGATGTGAGTACGGCCTGCAGCGTCCACATGGCTGACTCCCGCCCGGGAGGCCGCTGCCGTCCCCTTGCCACGTGCCAGCCGGCCTTGCGGGAAGCAGACGTGTCCCTCGGAGGTGGACGGCAGCCCGGGGGGACGGGTGGAGCGCCCCTGGGTCTCTCCAAACCCCACTGGTACAGCTGAGCAGGGGCGCAAGCAGGACCACCCAGGGCCTCAGCCACTGTCGGGCTCGTGGGGGTCCGTCCCCATAGACCTCGCACTGAGCGGCACCGGGCCCTCCCTGTCCACCGTGGGCAAGGGGTGAGTCCACAGCGGTCACTCAGTGCGGAAGCTTCCTGTATTGGGTGCCCCGGTGTGCCCCCACACCCACTGGAGACTGGGAGCAGCGGCTGGCAGCACCTCACAGGACACACTGTTGCCCGCGGTGACGGCCAGCTGCGCTGCGCCCCCTTGTGCATCTAGGCAGCAGGCTGATGCGCGGGGGGGGGGGGGGGGGGGGGCGTCTCCTCGAGCCTTTGGTGACTGGGGCCCCGGGGGGCGGTGGGTGTGGACCGGCTGGCTCGGGGGCGCTGGTCTCGCAGCACGGTCGCCTGTGGGTGAGGCCCGGCACAGGGAGACAGGGAGCACAGACACTGGGGTGCGGTCCGAGCCAGCCCAGGGCTTCCTCCCGCCCCCCTGGCAGCCTGAGGGTGGGGGTTCTCCTCAGTGCGGTCCAGGAGTCACAACCAGGTGAACTCAGCCCGCGTTTCTTTGCAGATCATCACCGCCAACCCTTGGAACACCATCGCTCTTCTCTGCGGGGCCTTCCTGGCCTTGTTCAAAGCCGCCGAGTTCGCCAAACTGAGCGTCAAGTGGATGATCAAGATCCGCAAGAGGCACCTGAAGAGAAGAGGGCAGGCGACCAACCACATAAGCTGAGGCGGCCTGCGGCCACCCTGCACCTCCTGAGCAGGCCGGAGGCCGTGTCTCGCCTATGTGACAGATGCGTCCACGTGGTTTGAGTATTAACAGACGTTTTGAAGTTGTTCAGTGACACGAGCGGGTTGTGGAGACCACCGGGAGAGAGTGCAGTGGGGTGGCCAGGTTTGTGGACGCCTCTCCCTGGAGTGCGGCTCGCCGTGACAGTGGGCGGGGGCAGGTGACACACCGACACAGAGGTGGGCCTGGGGAGCAGGACGTGCTGTTCCCGTGGGCTAGCAGCCGCTCTGGGCGGACCCTACGTGGCTGGTGCCTCCTCTGGGTGGGGGTGGTTTCTTTACCGGTAAATAAAGGTCAGGTTGGCACAGAGGTGTGAGCGAGCTGGCATCTGGCCCGTGGTCAGCACAGAGCCGACTCAGCTGCATCCTGGTGGGGCGGGGAGGGGGAACCACAGGCGCACCTGTGAGGGCCGCGTTCACGGTGGCACCTGGAGAGAATCCCAGGTACCTGCCCACTCCCGGAGCAGGTGCTGCAGGGCTCTCTAGCCATGTCTGACTTGTCAGTTTCCGCCTCCCCAACAACCTGTTTGCTTTTATCTGACTGATTTGGAGGTGTATCCCCCTGGGTCTGCGGCAACTGTTGGGTTGTGGGGAAGTGGTGGTACGTTTCATCCGCTAAAGGGTATCACGACTCTTCCCGCAAGCCAGTGCCGTTTTCAAGTAAGCTGAGCTTACTCTTTGAACGTGAAGCAGCAGCCCCAACACTGCACGAGAGCGAACACTTTATTCACTGCCACCAGGCTTTTCGCCGGGGCACAGTACCTTCATTGGCAGACTGAGCATTCACCTGGTGGCCACTTTTCCCTTTTATTAGCTAGGATGGGGAGACACCTGCTTCACTGCTCATGAAGCTTTTCCCCTCAAGTGGGGACAGGGGGCTTGAACCTGTGTCCTTGCGTGCCAGCGCCCAGCCTCTACATCCTTTTATCTTCTGTAAAACACGGTCCACCCTGCGGAGGAAGGCGTCTCCCGGATGCCTGGGCAGAGCGGCGGTTTTACTGCTGCCCACCCAACGCAGGCCCTGCGTCACACAGCCGCGGGTGGAGAGGCTGGAACGGTGCTCTGGCAACAGAAGCTCGTGAGGTAGCCGGCCTCTTGCCAGTCAGCTTCCTCAGGGCTGTGGAGGAGCTAGCATCTTCCTGCAGGCCTCGCCTCCAGTGGCCAGAGGGCGGACACAGGTGAGGACTGGGAAGGCCCTGCCTTCAGCCTGGGGGAGGTGTCCAGGGGACAAGGGAGAAGCCTGGTTTACTTTTCCCGGCTTTGATTTTGTGCTTTCAAAGGTCTGGAGGTTTACGGGTTGGTTTTTCTGCTCAGCCTCAAGTCTGTAAGACCAGAGATGGGCAGGTGTCTCTGTGAGGAGAGGCAACGGGGAAGTGTTCCTCGGTTGTAACTAAGGGCTGTGGCAATGTGAAAAGCACACGAAAAGGGGAAATACAGAGCAGAGAATTGTGTGTGCGGCACAATCCAGAGAATCCAAGTCACGACAGCTCACGCATCTTCAGCGGTGATGCGGACTCTGCCGTGACGCAGATACAGCACCGCGCTGGATGTCTAGTCCGTATATATTTCTCATTTACATCTGCCAGGGGAAACTGGCTGCTAATTACATTATCCTGCCGAGGGGTGAGAAGCGGCCTCAGCTGGCGTCCGCGTTGCCGAGCACAGCAAACGCGCTGTTCTGCCTCTCAAGAGCTTTCTGGAGCCTGAGCTCCTCCAGTCTCTTCCATAACTCCTCGCGTTCCAGTTGCTTTTTTTTCTCCCTGTAGATAGACAGTAAGCGTTTATTAGCCCACTACTGTAAAGGTTGGGGCAGAGAGGAGGGAGGCGGCCATGAAGCTCGCCCTGCGGACGGGAGCCAGTGCCCAGCCCGTGGTCTGACAGCCCACTACTTTCCTCTACCCTGATCAGGTCTGTGAGCACGCATGACGCAGGCTCACGCCCTCACTGCTGCAGAGGGGGCTCCGGGGCAGTGGTCTCTCTCTCCCCGCTGAAGTGAGGGAGCACAGCCTACTTCCCAGGGGCTGCAGAGCCATAGGACACCGGCCGGTGTCAGAATTGCTGGGTGCAGAATTTGTTTTCTTTCCCTTTTGTTGACCTTTATTGTCGTTGTTGGATAGGAGGGGAAGACAGGCAGCAAAAGACAGACAGCTGTGAAATGAACCCCTGCAGGTGGGGAGCTGGGGGCTTGAACCGGGATCCTTATGCCGGCTCCCTAGAACTTGCTTTTTTTATTCATTAATGGGAAAGAACCAGGATCAAACTCAACCTCTAGCTTGAGGGTTCAGCGCTTTATCCACTGTGCCATCTCCTGGACCACGGTAGTAACTTTCCTTCTAATATAAAAATAGTGCTGTAGGTGTAATACGTTTTCTTAAATGGTAATCACTGCCACCTTTGGGGCAATTCATGGAATTCTCAGATGGCTAGCTAGAGTTGGATCATCACGGTCCCTTTTCAAGAAAGAGCAAGGGCAACAAAAGGGAAAATAAATATTTTTAAAAAAGAAAAAGAGCGATGCTTATTTAAAGCACAGACAGGACCTGGCAGTGCAGGGTGAGCCCGGCCCCTGGGCATCGCGCCCTCACCTCTGTCGTTCGGCTTTGTAGGAGCTCGTGAGCTCGTCGAAAAGCTTGCTGTTCATCTCCATCAGCGTCTTCAGCACATTGTACACCAGGGCCACAATGGTCCTGAAACAGATGCACTCGTGAGCGCTAGCTGTCCCCCGCCTGTACACCCACTGGGGGTCTGGCAGAAAAGCAGAGACCATAATTAACATGTCGGTCCAGACAGACTTACTGATTCCAGTGTTCCTTAGAGATCTTGTACAAACTGCCAAACATGATGGGCAGAATTTTATCAATATTCTCCTCGATCAGACTCAGAATGTATTCATTATTCCAGAAGTACAATGCCCTCTCTGCGACCTGAAAGAGACGGGCAGTAGGAAGGGGAGTGTCCAGGCCGAGAGACGGTGGTCACGGTAAGGCGGCCTCATGGGGAGGGTCGTACCTGGAAGTGTGGACTGGACACACACTTGGAGACCTGCTTAAAGAGCGGCTCCTCGATCTTCTTGAACTGTGTCGGTTCAATGACATCTAAGATTTCTTCGATTTCTCCTAAAAACATCACCTAGGTTAAAAAAAAAAATTTAGGAACAAGTGACAGATTGGGATGAGCTCCCACCAGGGTGGTGGTCACTACTACTCGCTGCTCTGCTCACAGGACACCGGGCCCAAACCCACCTCCTTCTGACTGCATGTTTTCGGCCAGAACTTCAGCAATCCTCTGATCACCTGCAAGAAGAAAGGTTCAGATTCATTTTTTTAATATTATTTATTAATGAAAACGATAGGAGGAGAGAGGGAAAGAACCAGCCATCACACAGGTACATGTGCTGCCAGGGGTTGAACTTGGGACCTCATGCTTGAGAGTTCAGTGCCTTATCTATTGTGCCACCTACCTCCCCGATCACTTTTTAATTTTTTTTTAAAGATATTTATTCCCTTTTTGTTGGCGTTGTAGTTGATGTCGTTGTTGGATAGGACAGACAGAAATGGGGAGAGAAAGACAGGCACCTGCTTCACCGCTTGTGAAGTGACTCCCCTGTAGGTGGGGAGCCAGGGGCTCAAACCAAGATCCTTATGCTGGTCGCTGCGCTACTGCCCAACTCCCTAATTCATTATTTTTAAAAACTGTGAGGACTGGGCAGTAGTGCAGTGGGTTAAGTGTGCATGTGGCAAGGTCGTTGCTTCACAAGCCATAAAGCAGGTGTCTTTCTCTCCTGCCCTTCTCTCTGTCCTGTCCAACAAGGACAACAAAATGGGGGAAAATGGCCTCCAGGAGCAGTGGATTCGTAGTGCAGGCACCGAGCCCCAGCAGTAACCCTGGAGGCAAAAAAAAAAAAAAAAAAAAGAAGCTGCTTAATCTTGGAAAATTTTTTTTAATTATTGGATAGAGATAGCCAGGAATCAAGAGGGGAAGGAAGGATAGAGAAGAGAGACACCTCCAGCACTGCTTCTGCACTACAGGTGGGGACCAGGGACTCAAACCTGGGTCTACACATTGTAACATGTGCGCCACCACCCAGCCCCTATCTTGGGAAACTTTTTAAAAGCAGTGATATGCCACGGGAGGCTATGTCTAAAGCAGGAGAAAAGTTCTGAACTAGACAGCCCAGCAGAATAGAGGGAAGGGGTGGCACCTGGCCAAGTGTTCACATCATGGTGACCAAGGACCTCTATAAAAACAAAGTGCTGGGAGTCGGGCGGTAGCACAGCGGGTTAAGCACAGGTGGCGCAAAGCACAAGGATCCCGGTTCGAGCCCCGGCTCCCCACCTGCAGGGGAGTCGCTTCACAGGCGGTGAAGCAGGTCTGCAGGTGTCTGTCTTTCTCTCCCCCTCTCTGTCTTCCCCTCCTCTCTCCATTTCTCTCTGTCCTATCCAACAACGACGACATCAACAACAACAACAATAACTACAACAACAAGGGCAACAAAAGGGAATAAATAAATAAATATTAAAAAAAAAAAAAAGTGCTGGGAGTCAGGCGGTAGCGCAGCGACTGATGTAAGGATCCCGGTTTGAGTCCCCAGCTGCAGGGGAGTCGATTCACAAGCGGTGAAGCAGGTCTGTAGGTGTCTGTCTTTCTCTCCCTTCTCTGTCCTATCCAGCAACAAAAGGGAATAAATAAGTATTTTTTAAAAGTGCCTGTGTAACAGGTAAAGCCCGTTGTTTGTTGTCATTCTTTAACTATAGAAATATTCTACTCACCAGATGTGAGCAATTATTCCCCTAGTCATTCTCGAGTTATCAGTTAGGGTTAAGCTTTAATGTGTGATTTTGAGTATCGGACAGCAGGAGATTTCCCTTTCTTTTAGGGAGTCTGGAGTTATAAGGGTGATTCTTTTAGACTTAAGATGCCCAGAAAATACTCAAAACATTCTCTCACCAAGGTTACAGTGTATTCTAGACTGCCTTTCCTATTTCTCTCTCAAATGTAAATAGCAGAATTCAAAGACAGCCAGCCTTACTCCTGTAGGTGGGGGGGTGAAGCCGGGTCCTGTGCACTTAACCAGGTGAGCCACCAAAGGGAATGGTCTCAGTCCCTACCGTGTGACTTAAGGAAATGCTATTATTCCTACAAAGTCAAACTTCCAGGATATAGGGGAGTTCTTGAAGACGAGGGTGGGGAGACAGGCGGCAGGTGTCTGAGTCCCGGGCACTCCTCCTCAGCACTTCTACGGAAAGCCCACACCAAAAGCAAATGGACATTCTTACCGGTTCCGTCAGTGTGGTGTCTTTCTCCAGGAACTGCACGACACAGTACGCAAGCTGCAATGTCAGAGGACAGGCTGCTGTGAATAACACTGACTGCCCAGCATTTTCAGGTAATAAAAATCACCTCATTTCAACATGTTATATTATCTCAATGCAAAACATACACTCAAGTGTGAACATACTCCTTTGTAAATTTTGAAAGAAACGGGCACATACAGGCAGGATATGGGCAATTCCAACACAAAGCAGAGCGTTGCGTTGCTTTGAGGCTTACCTGGGCGTGGAACAGGGCCAGTCCCTTTGCAGTGTGCATAGGAATAAGAACCTTCGTTAGAAATTGCTTATGTTCTGCTTTCAGGGGCAGTGCAAAGCCATTGATAATACTGGAGGGAGAGAGAGCAGGGCAGGGTAAGCCGTCACTTCACTTGTCAGTCCTGCTGGTGCACATTTGAGGACCAGCGCTGCTCACAGCTGCTCAAGACAGATCGCTCCTGTCAGTCACGCAGTGCCCCAGCAGGCACGTGCGAGCTGCTTTACACCTCTCTCCCTCCCTCCCAGTTTCTCTTGGATTGATTGTCTCTGGGCAAGGAGTCCAAACTTCCAAGCTTCCCCCAGTGAACACTGCTGTACAGTCTGCAAGAACAGGAGCCTCAGATTCCCTCGAGCGCGCATGAAGGATGCCCCTTCTGTAACAGTCCGCCTTGCCGTCTACACTGTCAGGTGGAACATGCCCCAACCCAGTAAAAGAGAAGACCTACCTTCCTAAGATTTCAAGGAGTTCAGCAACACCATTGAAATGCTCTGTTTCATATATAAACCTGAATTTAAAACAAAGAGTTTGGTTTTGCTATTTCACAAGCAGTCTTTTAACTTCTTTTCCCCACTCAGACTACAGAATATTTTACTTAAAAATGAGTGATGCCCGCTCTGGCTGTGGAGCTGCGGCCCTGATGCTCAGATCTTAGTCAGTGTCAAGTCTGATGGAAGCACCTATCCAACAGGTTCACTTGGGACCGGCGATGGTGCACCTGGCGCCCAGCTACAGGTGTCTCTCCCTCTCTATCGAGAAGGGGGAAAACAGGTCAAAGTTGTCAAGGGGCTGCGTTCAAGTCCCTGATCCCCACCTGCAGGGGGATGCTTCACAAGCAGTGAAGAAGGTGTCTATCTCCCTCTCTAATAAAAATCAGAAAGTAGAAGTACTTATACCTATTGAGTAATTTGTTTTAAGAAAATAATGGCCTACTTGATAAATGCTAGCTCTGAGCGACAGCAGCTGGAACTGGCAAACAGGCAGGGGCAGGGTGCAGCGCGGGGCGACTGGCCAGCTCACCTGAGGAAGATGTTGTTGATCTGCTTCCTGATGAAGGCTCTGAGGCCGAGGAACTTGCCGTAGATGCGGTGCAGGACTGTCTTCAGGAAGTCACGCTCTCTGGGGTCTTCACTATCAAAAAGCTCCAGGAGCTTTAAAGAAAATCTGAGAAATTACTTTTAAAAAATAACCGAGCTGAAACTTCATTTAATTTTGACTAAGGCAATTCATGAAATCTTAAAGATTTGCATTATATTTAATTCTTACTACAAAAATGAAGCTAAGGCAAATTAGGCATGCTTTTCACACTCCTTACAATATACAAACATTCGAAAGGCCAGTGTTTTTTTGTTTTTGTTTTTGTTTTTTTGCCTTAGAACTCTGTCTTATTGACCTGCCAAACCCATGTCAGCAGAGAAGCAATTACAGAAGCCAGACCTTCCACCTCCTGCACCCCCATAATAATCCTGGGTCCATGCTCCTAGAGGGATAAAGAATAGGAAAGCTGGGGAGTCGGGCGGTAGTGCAGCGGGTTAACCACACATGGCGCAAAGCGCAAAGACCGGCGTAAGGATCCCGGTTCGAGCCCCAGGCTCCCCACCTGCAGGGGAGTCGCTTCACAGGCGGTGAAGCAGGTGTCTGTCTTCCCCTTCTCTCTCCATTCTATCCAACAATGACGACATCAACAACAACAACAAAAAAAAAAAAAAAACGGGGCAACAAAAAGGAAATAAATATTTTTTAAAAAATAGGAAAACTTTCAAAGAAGTGGACGGGATATGGAGTTCTGGTGATGGGAACTGTGTGGCATTATACCCCTTATACTGTGGTTCTGTCGTATTTCCATTTTATAAGTAAAACATAATTCATATTAAAGAATTACTTACAGACTGCAAATTAGTAAGCACATGTGTTTTTTCCAGTTTGCTAGAAATATTTACGTAAACCAAGCCTTTGTGTGATTCTATATGCCAATAATTCAAAAATGAATATATTCTGTTAGGATGAAGTATTGCTAACAGATCCATCCTGAAGCAAGGTGGGGCGGGCGGGGCACTCGTGGTGAAACACACATTACCAAGCGCAAGGCTCCGGATTTGAGCTGCCACTCCTCACCTGCAGTGAAGCAGATGTCTATCTCTCCTTCCCTCTCATTCTTTCTGTCCAATCAAAAAGAGAAACTGTCTTTGGTCCCATCTTTAATTTAGCAAGTGCCTAAAGAAGGTGAAACCGGGAGTCGGGCGGTAACGCAGCGGGTTAAGTGCAAAGCTCAAGGAGCAGCTTAAGGATCCCGGTTCGAGCCCCCGGCTCCCCACCTACAGGGGAGTCGCTTCACAGGCGGTGAAGCAGGTCTGCAGGTGTCTTTCTCTCCCCCTCTCTCCATTTCTCTCTGTCCTATCCAACAACGACATCAATAACAATAAAACAAGGGCAACAAAAGGGAATAAATATTTTTTTAAAAAAATGAATGTGAAACCAGTTCAAGCTGGCTAAATCAGTAACATCTTATATGTTTACAAAAGTCCACAGCAGCATGGAGCGATCTCTGCAGAGAGCAGTCAGAAGCTCACGTGTCCGCTTTACCCAGGTAAAGAGCAGCAGACAAGTGGCACAGTGGGTAGGACACCAGCCCTTGCAGGCATGAGAGTCTGTTTGCAGAACCGTTATGCTATCTATCCTCTGCCCTGTTTTTTTTAAGCCAGAGCATTTTTCAGCTCTGACTTATGGTACAGTAGGGACTGAACCTCAGACATGAAAATCTGTTGAGTTTCAGATGCTATCTCCTTGGCCCTGAGTGCTGTTTTATTTTCCCTTTTTGCCTCCCGGGTATCGCTAGGACTTGGTGCCGGCACTATGAATTCACTGCTCCTGGTGGCTTTTTTCCTTTTTTTTTTTTTCTTCTTTCATTTTATCTGATAGGACAGAGGGAGTAAGAGAGATACCTACAGACTCTTCTCAGATACTGTAAAGGGGCTTGCTTTCTAGTCTTTATAAAATAACTGAATTTAGTGGTCCGGGAGGTGGCGCAGTGGATAAAGCACTAGACTCTCAAGCATGAGGTCCCGAGTTCAATCCCCGGCAGCACATGGACCAGAGAGATGCCTGGTTCTTTCTCTCCCCTATCTTTCTCATCAATAAATAAAATCTTTCACAAAAAAAAAATAACTGAATTTAGATTTGGGTAATCTGACTTCATTACATGCTCTCTTTGATCACAAATTCTATTTTCAAGGTAACTTAATTTTTATGCTAGTTAGCAAAAACATTACATGTTGAGTCGGGCGGTGGCGCAGCGGGTTAAGCGCAGGTGGCGCAAAGCACAAGGACCAGCATAAGGATCCCGGTTCGAGCCCCGGCTCCCCACCTGCAGGGGAGTCGCTTCACAGGCGGTGAAGCAGGTCTGCAGGTGTCTGTCTTTCTCTCCCCATCTTCCCCTCTCTCCATTTCTGTCTGTCCTATCCAACAACAATGACATCAATAAAACAACTACAACAATAATACAGACAACAAAAGGGAATAAATATCTTTAAAAATCTTTAAAAAACATTACATGTTATTACATAGAGAGAAATCATTACGTTTTTGAAAAATTTAATCATGAGTTAATAAATCATGAGTATGGCTATAAAAATTATGACAAAAAAAGAGTTCCTTACCTGTTGTACAAACTTCTGATCAATGAAACGCTTTGCAATACTAGGCTGGAAATCAGGGCTCTCCAAGAATCTTAAGAAGAATTCATACACCAACTATGAGGAAAAGTCAAAGCAAAGCTAAGATGATGCCTACTAGATTCCGACTCTAATTTAGTACTCCTCATCTAAAGACATACCTCCCACAAACTTGGGGAGACTTCCGATCTCCTAAAAGTATGATGAGTTAGTAATAACTTCATTACTTGCAACATAAAGAGTTTCAAGAAGAGGGAAACAGAATCACCAACCAGAGCAAGACTGCAGGACAAACAGCGCCGGGGACGGGACGGGACCAGGAGCCTCAAGTACACAGGCTCAGTGCCTGACGCCTAGAGCTAAAGCTGAACCGCGCCCGCCCTGTCTGCTGACTTTCTCTATCACTTCCTCATTCAGATGCTACACACTTGCTTCTAGAGCCACTGCTCGGGCTTGGTCCAGCACTGCAAAGCCACGGCTCCCAGCAGGCATCTTTCCTTTTGCATTTTATTTGACAGGACACAGAGAAACTGAGAGCGGAGGGGAGAGAGACAGCTGCAAACCTGCTTCCCCACTTGTGAAGCGTCCCCACTACAGGTGGGGCGCGGGGGCTCTACCCCAGTTCCTCGCAGAGTACTCTGCGCAGACAACATCTAGGGAGAGGAAAAGGCCCAGTCAACAGTCAGCACAGTTAGTTCCGCAGGCCTCGGCCCCATCAAGGATCGCAGACAACAGGCTTCCTCTGAGCGCGACAGCACGTTTCGGTCACAGCGTTTGGGGGAAGTGCCGAGTTTGTGGCGTGTCTGCCTGACGCTGCTACCTAGGGTGACAGCGATGAGGTGTAAGTCCCCAGTGGCCCCTAACCGGAGCTGAGAGGGAGTCCCAGGCACCACTGCGCCTCTTGCCCTGTGCCCGCCTTTGAGTCCAGAGCTGGGCTGCTGTGAGGGTAAGATGCGGTAAGAAACAGTCAGCTGGCCCGGGTACCCTGAGCATTAGGGACGCTGATTCTTCACTGTAAGCTCCTGGGTTGGACCTGTGTGTGTGCGAGGTAAGTGACTGCAGACACACTGCGCTCAATCTCCAGGGCTTCCCTCCGGCTGCTGCCTGAATGGGACGGAGCCCTGCGGGGGAGCGCCTGGGAGCCGAGCCCCCTCCATCCTCCCATCTGGCTGTTTCCAGGAAGCATCCTTTGTATAAACTGGTTAATAGTAAGTGCTGGCGTTCTATAAACTGGTAATAGTAAGCTGTTCTGCTGACCTACGCTCAGGGATCCCAACAGCCCTTTTCTAATTTGTTTAATGATCTTTATTTGACAGAGAAGAAAGGTAGTGATGACAGAGAGGAGAGACCTGCAGCCCTACATCACCACTTGTGAAGTTTTCCCCTGCAGGTGAGGACTGGGGGACTGAACCTGGGTCCTTGTGCGCTGTAACGTGCGCTCAGCCAGGAGCGCCACCGCCCGGCCCCCAACAGCCCTTCCCTTTTCTAGTTATCTCCTGAGGGAGAGTCCAAGTCACGGGACCTAAGTCTTCTGTCCCCGCCACCTTACGTGTCTGCTCACGCTGCACGGAGCTGAAGGCAACTCTGCCTGCCTGACCCGAAGCACCGGCGCTGAAAGCAGACTGCCCACAGCAAAAGGCTCTCCAGCCCCCTGGTCATTCCATTCATCTAAAGCCCCCGGGCCTGGCTCCTGTCTCATCTGAGTTGACCTGGGTCTCTCTTCCACTTCACTAATACTCACTGCAGAGGCTACAAGTCTGCGGCTTCATACCCATCAATTTCATGTGTGTCTTGAGAGAAAATCCACTTTCAATTATATATACTTTAAAACGGACTCCTTCTAAAAAGTTTGAGCAAATTAAAGCAAAAAATTAGAGGGGCAAGAGACATAGCATAATGGTTAATGCAAACAGACTCTCGTGCCTAGACTCTCAAGTGCCAAGTTCAACCCCCTGGACCATCATCAGACAGGGCTGGGGGGGACTCTGGTAAACAGCCAGCACACACTTCAGATCCCAGCAGGACTAACAGAAAACACATTGCTTACTAGATGAATCTGCACTGTTAACTTTTGTGGGCATATAAAAAATATCTTAGTGGAAAAACCATTTTTAGAAATTCAAACACTGAGACCTCTTCTGATTAGTCAACAGCATTGGATTAAGAACAGAAAATTTCATGCCTTTAAAATCCTTTCCAGGGATTCGGACAGTAGCGCAGCGGGTTAAGTGCACGTGGTGCAAAGCACAAGGACCGGCGTAAGGATCCCGGTTCGAGCCCCCGGCTCCCCACCTGCAGAGGAGTCGCTTCACAGGCGGTGAAGCAGGTCTGCAGGTGTCTGTCTTTCTCTCCCCCTCTCTGTCTTCCCTCCTCTCTCCATTTCTCTCTGTCCTATCTAACAACAAAGATATCAATAACAACAATAAAACAAGGGCAACAAAAAGGGAAAATAAATATTAAAACAACAACCACAAAAAACCTTTCCAGGGGGGTCGGGCAGTAAGTCGCACAGCAGGTCAAGCAGACATGGTGCAAAAGCACAAGGACCCAACATAAGGATCCCGGTTCGAGCCCCCGGCTCCCCACCTGCAGGGGAGTCACTTCATAAGCAGTGAAGCAGGTCTGCAGGTGTCTGTCTTTCTCTCCCCCGTCTTCCCCTCCTCTCTCCATTTCTCTGTCCTATCCAACAACAATGACAGCAGTAACAACAATAACCACAACAACGATAAAACAAGGGCAACAAAAGGGAAAAAAGCCTCCAGGAGCAGTGGATTTGTGGTGCAGGCACGGAGCCCCAGCAATAACCCTGGAGGCAAAAAAAAAAAAAAACAAACCAAAACACCTTTCCATTATTAAAAATAGTATCACTAATTTTATACCGACTATGGCATGAAATTTCAAATGAACGTATGCGTGGTGCTCCTGAAAACAGGAGACCACTCCAGACTCTGAAACTCGGTAAGCTCTAATGTGCTGAGTTTCCCAGCTTCCACTAACCCAGGGTCCTCGTGTGTGTTTGAAAGTGTGGGTGGCACAGTCGGTAAGGCAATGAAGAGGCAGACTACAGGCAGAACGGATTTCATGGAGTGGCCACGTCGGGCTAGGCGGCAGCACACCAGCTCAGCGCGCAGCACCGTGCGTGTGCCAGCACCCAGGCTCGAGCCACCGCTCCACACCGGCAGGGGACCCTGGACGACCAGTGGGGCAGTGAGGCAGGTCTGCGGGTGTCGGTCTGTCTGTCTCCCTTCTCTCAACTTCTAAGGGAAACGATGTCTACACCTGCTTTGCCGCACGCACGCCCAGGTTGGAACCAGGGTTCTCTGGCGCTGTGGTGTCTGTGCCTCTCTGCCCGTCTCTGGAGTGTCGGCCAGAGCCAGTGCCCTGCAGCAGAGGCTGGTTCAGCATCGCTCTGGCTGCTCACATGCTGGCTTTGCTGCGGTCGGCATTTCTTATGTTCTCCTGGTAATGGCCGCGTTTTAAAAAATACTATTTGACAGGCCAGAGAGAACGGGGATGGAGGACAGACACACCTGCAGCCCTGATCACTCATGCAGCTTCCCTGCAGGTGGGAACCAGGGGCTTGAACCCTGGTCCTTGCACATGGTCACATGTGCACCATCCCTGCCCCTACTTTCTCTTGAACTGCCCCCAACTTTCACTCTCCCATTTCCTTTCTCCTTTCCCATCACCGGCTGTAAGGCAGACTGGCGGCGAGGCTGTCTTCCCGCTTCAGGAGCGGACAGGCAGCAAGTCGGTGTGGCCACAGGCTGCAGCCTCAGGAAAGTCTGTCTGAGTCAAGTGGAAGGGGGATGTGTCTAACGCCAGTGGGAAGGACAGTCAGCAACTTTCTCCCTAGCCCCCGGGAGGCAGGCAGAGAGGCCGCTTTATGTAACAGTGGGCTTTCGGGTCACAAAAGGATGAACTTTTAAGACTGAAAAATACAGCGGTTACCCAGGAGGCGAGGGGTGAGGAATGAGGAGGGTGTGAACCACAGTCTAGGTGGTGCTGACACTGGGGCTCTGGGGCAGGCATGACCGGAGGTGCTGAGACGACTCCCCAAATTTCAGTGTTACAGAAGCAACGGGCCATCAATACAATTTAAGTCTCTAAAAGTAAAATGGTTTAAGCAGTAAATGTGAAATGTATAATCACAGTTACAAAGGTAAAAAAGCACCGGGGGGATTTAGTTAAGGGGATATTAAGTCAGATATTTCTGTGGCCTGGGAGGCGGCACAGTGGGTAGAGTGGCTGCCCTGCAGTGTCGGTGCCCAGCGCGGTCCTGGCATTCACGTGCTCGAGTGGCGCTCAACCCACCCCCAGCAGGGTCATCACTGGTGTTTACAGGGAGCCACATTCCTGGTAGCCAAGGCCCCACATTCTTTCTTTTTGATAGAGGGGAGAGAGCAGGGGAGAGAGGAGGAGAGACACCTGCAGCCCTGCCCTGGCACCTGGGGAGGAACATCCTCCCTGCAGGAAGGACCGGGGCTCTGGGCTCAGTAGGTGAGCCACACCTAGCCCCTGGCTCTTTTCTCCCTCCTTACTCATGGTCACACACACACACACACACTTTTGAAAAAGTTGAAATATTTGCATAAACACTGGTCTCCAGGAGGGAGCCATGGTTTCAGCAGTCTCAGAAGCACAATGTTATCAGTCATAACGTCCCATACTTGTATGTGAGGCCAGGAGGCCTCAAGTGTGGGCTCATCCTCTTCTGGATCAAAATCTGGATTCTCGCTTGGAGGGAGAGTACGGAAGATGTTAGCACTAATCTGGAAGAAAAGTAAACCCAGATGTAAGTTCTTGGTATGACTAGATTCAGCACTGCATGATAAACACGACATTATCGGAGAGAAAAGGTTTCAAGGCGACTGTAAGCTCAGGCCACAGCCTATTACCTGGATCCATGAAGCAGGACTTCCAAACCACCGAAGATCACAGGCTGTCTCTGGATCCCTCTCTTTACAAATCATTCTTCCCAATTTTTATTTAAAGGAAAAAATGAAGTTGGGAGACAGCAGGAAGCTCCTCTTTTTAATGTCTGCTTTTACCTGTTCACAGCCCTCACCCAACAGTCTGTTTTCCTGCCTCCAGGGTCACCGCTGGGGCTCAGTGGCAGCACTGCGAATCCACAGCTTCTGCGGCCTTCCTTTTCCCACTGTTGCTGCTGCTGTTGTCGGATAGGACAGAGAGAAATGGAGAGAGGAGGGGGAGACAGAGAGGGGGAGAGAAAGACAGACACCTGCAGACCTGCTTCACCGCCTGGGAAGCGACTCCCCTGCAGGTGGGGAGCCGGGGCTGGAACCTGGATCCTTACGCCGGTCCTTGTGCTTTGCGCCACGTGCGCTTAACCTGCGGCACTACCGCCCGACTCCCTCATTGGTGTATTCTAACCCATTCACACCGTGTCTAAGAAACAAGGTAGGATGTCTGTCTTGAATTCCTACAAATCACACGATAACTTCATTTACTCTCCGTAAAGAACCACCACCTTGTTAATCTCTCTGAGATCAGTACACGTGAGATTCTGCAGTTTAGATTAAATGAAATGACAGACTAGGTCTCCGGTACAAGGGCAAGCTTCGTACCTTTTCCTCTACCGGCTCACAAAAGCTCTGAGGACTAACGAAGAGCTGGCAGACCAGGCAGGTGGCGTAATGTTTAGGGCCACACTCTGAGGGGTGGTTCGCTTGAGATCAACTATGTGAGGCCAGAGGGAGAAGGGTTGTTTGGTCAGACAAGCTCATTGCCAGCTATTCTTATGAAGTGGCTTCCACGGTGAGTCAAATGCTTGCTAGCAGTCAGTGACTGTCACCACACAGCTAGATAGTAGTAACAACTTAGCGTCTGCTTTGTTGGGGCTCAGTGCCAAGTGGATGGCTATTTGCTTCAAAAAGATCAGCAGGAAGCCACAGTACTTAAAACCCTGAAGTCACATGTACTATTGCTGGGAATAAACAAAAATGTTAATTTTGTAGGCACCAGTAGAATCACATATATCAAGAAGTCTTAATGGACTAAGGAGGAGAGTTGGCTTCACTCTCATATAGAATTTCCAAGAAGTTTTATTTTGTTTTTCAGAAGACAAAACATATATACTTACCTGTTCAGTCTAAGAAATTAAACTCTATAACTAGTATACAGAACATAACAGACTAGTATGACTCAAGAAACTGAGTAGTTTTAAGTCTGTCAACTCTACAAAGATAATTATCTTCCTGAGGATGAAAGATTCCTGACTCCAACCACCTGAAACCAGCAGAATACCGTTTCCTCCTATTTAATAATACAAAACAAGAAGTCTATTGACATGCAGTGTTTCTATTTTTTAAATATTTATATATTCTCTTTTATTGCACTTGTTTTATTATTGTAGTTACTATTGTTGTCACTGATGTCGTTGTTGTTGGATAGGACAGAGAGAAATGGAGAGAGGAGGGGAGGACAGAGAGGGAGAGAGAGACAGACACCTGCAGACCTGCTTCACCGCCTGTGAAGCGACTCCCCTGCAGGTGAGGAGCCGAGGTTCGAACCGGGATCCTCATGCCGGTCCTTGTGCTTTGCGCCACCTGCGCTTAACCCGCTGCGCTACCGCCCGGCTCCCTCCTCTATTCTTTTTTAAACAGAGAAGCAAGGGCTTAACTTTTAAAAAGAAATTATTTTCCCTTTTGTTGCCCTTGTTGTTTTTATTGTTGTTGTAGTTATTACTGTTGTTAGATAAGACAGAGAAATGGAGAGAGGAAGGGAAGACAGAGAGGGGGAGAGAAAGACAGACACCTGCAGACCTGCTTCACCGCCTGTGAAACGAGTCCCCTGCAGGTGGGGAGCCGGGGGCTCGAACCGGGATCCTTATGCCGGTCCTTGCGCTTCGTGCCACCTGCACTTAACCCGTAGTGCTACTGCCTGACTCCCTATAATTTACTTTTTTTAAAAAAAAATATTTTACTTAACGAATGGGAGATACAGAGAGAAAGAGAGCCAGGAAGACCAGAGCGCTGCTCAGCACTGGCTTATAGTGGTGCTAGGGAATTGAACCTGGGACCTTGGAGCCTCAGGCATCTAAGTCTTTTGCGCTCAACCACTATGCTGTCTCCTAGCCCACTATAACTTACTCTTACACCAGATACTTCAAACATTTATACTAGCTAGCTTACTTTGAGTCTGTGTTAAATGCGAGTGTCACAGAAACTACAGACATTAAAATGTTCCAGATGAGACTGCTTTCAGGACTGGCCCCAACCCTGCTGAGAACTCAAATGTGGAGTCTCACAGATTTTCATCGGCCTCATCTCCCGAGCTCCTTCCACAAAAGACGTGCTGTCTGTCCACCCGTGCAACCTTACATCTGCTGCCTCTTCAGCTCTAGATCTGCACCGGTTGCTGTGGCCGGTGGGCTTGTCAATCTTGCAAGGCCTGAGCCTTCCACAAGGACTCCCGGGAAAGCATTCCTCTGGGCGCGTCCCAGTCGGCCTCACTGATCCCGTCACACCTCAGGTCTTAATTGAACTCACTGACACACAGCCGAGGAACCCCGGTCTGGAGGCTTACCATTTTTACTATGTCAGAATACGCGGACTCAACAATCACACCGCGGTTAGTGGAAACATACTCAACCAGTTCGCTCAGGGTCGCTCTCTTGATCTCTTTGCTCTTCAGGTCAGAGACAGAGTCCATGAAATCAAACAGCACACAGCACTGCTGCAACTTCTGGCAGAACAGCTGCTGCTGCTCACTGGAAGTGGCGTCTGCGGGAGGAAGATGGAACGACGACTTAGAGCCCGCCTGCTCAGAAGTCACCGTCACGACTTCTGCGGAAGCGGAAGCGAGGAAGCCAGCGAGCGAGCACCGACGTGGCTCCACCAGCCAATAAGCAGCAGAGCTGTGGCAGGCGACTGAAGCTGTCCTCGGCCACCTGGAGTCTGCCCTCGGCAGGCCACTGGCATCTCAGCCAGGGCGGCGCCAGAGCACCGGCTCATCACAGCGCCCGTGCCTGACCCCTCAACTGCGACCAGCCTGGTTTACGCTCCAGCCTCCCTCCAAAGCTGGAATGAGAAAGACTCTGCTCTGAGGTCTTCCCACAAGCCTCTCCAAACTGCAAACGAGGTTCCCACAACTCCGGACCACAAGACTCCCCTTTCCTGCTAACAGGCTCCCTGCATCTGGGGACACCGCACTCCCTGCAGCCACCCCGTGAAGCGTTCACCACCCCTGCACCCCCTTTGTCACCTCTCAGCATTTGCGCTGGTCCTCCTAGAAGTTCTTAGTGACAGAGACGCTCCCTTCCCTTTTACCCAAATCTGATGTGCTTTTTAAAAAATTATTATCTTTATTTATTGGATGGAGACAGCCAGAAATCAAGAGGATGGGAGAGACTGAGGGAGAAAGACAGACACCTGCAGCCCCGCTTCACCACTCACAAAGCCTTCCCCTGCAGGTGGGGACCAGGGGCTTGAACCCGGGTCCTTGTGCACTGTCACATGTGCGCTCAAGCAGGTGCGCCACGAGCCGGCCCCATGAGGTGCTGGCTTCTAACGCTGCCTGGCAGCCAGTCGCACTTCCCTTCCCCAGCGCAGCCGGGCTGTGAGGCCCCAGGACAGGCAGCTCTACAGCACGGTGCCTGGTACAAGCAGAGCCGCTTAGTACTAAGAAGGGACCCGTTATCTTGACTCCTTTTGTCTCCAACACTCAGAAACAGAACAAGACTGCAGTTTTGAACCCTCAAATCTATCATTTCTTTCCTTAAGATTTTATTTATTCGTGAGAAAGGCAGGAGGAAAGAACCAGACATCACTCTGGTACATGTGCTGCTGGGCATTAAACTCGAGACCTCATGCTTGAGAGTCCAGTGCTTTACCCCGTGCCACCTCCCAGACCGCAAGATATTTCTAGCACTGTTACCAAGCTGATAATATATGAGAATATTCCCCCAGTTCACGACCAGTGCCTGTTGATACAGCGATACAAGCAGGAGTCTTCAGGATGGTTCCTTCTTCCACTCCCTGGGAGCGAGGAGCGAGTGTGTGGCCGGCGGCGGTCTGGACCCTTCACCGGCCGCCAGGACTCACGGGCAAGGACCCGCCACTGAGCAGACAGAATGCGAAGGCTTAACAGATACACACGCGGGAAAACAAAAAGGCTTTCAATCAAACAAGGAGTTCAAAGTGGGTGCCAGACAGCACAAGTGGCTCAAACAGTGGACTGTTACGAGTGCGTGCCTAAAAGCTGGTTAACAATGGCCGCCTGCCAACGCCTTCGCTGAAGGCAGGTCCAATGAAACGGTAACCGTGAAGGTAAGTGCGGGTATCTGAAGTGAACACGGAGGGTGTTTCTCTTTCATACCAGCCGTTAGTCACCTTAGATGGCACGTAAGGAGGTACAAGTAATCTTCAGAACAGTGGATTCGGGAAGAGTTGTGCGTAAATTGTGCATGTGAAAGAAGAGCGTGAGGACTGGTAGAGTGCACACACTCTGGCGTTAAGGACCCGTGTTCAAACCCCTGGTCTCCACCTGTGGGGGAAACTTCAAAAGCTGTGCAGCTGTGCTGCAGATGTTTCTTTCATTATTTCCCCATTCCCTCTCAATATCTCTGTTTCTATCCAAAATAAATAAGGGGCCAGGTGGTGGCGCACCTGGTTGAACACACATGTCACCGTGTGCAAGGACCCAGGTTCAAGCCCCTGGTCCCCACCTGCAGGGGAAAAGCTTTGCAAATGGTAAAGTACAGCTGCAGGTGTCTCTCTCTACCCCTATTTCCCTCTACCCTCTTGATTTCTGTCTCTATCCAATTATCCAAAGATAATAAAAAATTTTAAATATTTTTAAAAAGAAAAAAGGGACAGGGGTAGACAGTTTAGAGGCTATGCACACAGACTGTGATGCCTGAGGCTCCAAAGTCCCAGGGTTCAGTCCCCTGCACCACCATAAGCCAGTGCTGATCAGCGCTCTGGTTAAAAACATGCCACTTTCCCTGGCGCCAGCCTCTTATACTGTCTCAGGGCAGAAGCTGGTGGGCTCCAGAGCTTCCCCACTCAGGAGCCCGCTTGTTAGCCCAAAGACACTGTGAGTCTCTCGTCTCAGAAGTTCCTGATGTGTGGGGTTGCTGGGGTCACATCTCAACACCCCCGACACCAGGACTATTCAGAAAGCAGTTGCTACTTCAGCGGCTCAACTTGGACTTAAAGCAGCAATGCCTCAGACCTCAATTCCCTCTAGAAAGGAGAGACAGGAAAAACCTCCTTCCTCACCTGCCCTGTACACACACCCATGTCGGCAAAGCCGTCTTTCGTGCCACGAAGAAAGAGCAGCATTGCTAACGCTCCTCTTTTCGTCTTGCCAAACACAAGTCTAATGCACACGCACACACACGCACACGCGCACACACAGACGCACTTACACACACACACTTACACTCAGACACACACACGCACACACACTCACACGCGCACGCACTCACGCACGCACGCACGCACACACCAGTATCACTCCGATCTATGTGATGCTGGGGGCTAATCTAGGGCCCTCCTCCCAGCTAGTTCAATGTTTCACCCACTGGAACCTCCCCCCCGCCCAGTCACGAATGCCCCTCAACTCTTAGAGCTCTTTCGGAAACATCAATCCCAGGTCATCCCGAGAGGAAACGCAGAACACGCTGACAGCTTCTAAAACCCTAGCCTCTATTTCTGGCTATACTGATCGGAACAGCAGTTATGGAGAAACAATGCCCTGATAATTCTGCTTGTTCAATGTAAAGGCAGGGTGGGCGGACAGTTCAAGCCACAGCACAGGACTTGCATGTTGATCCCAGAGGTCCTAGGTTCGATCCCTGGTAGAGCTGAGCAGCAGAGCTCTGTCTGTCTCTGTCTCTGTCTCTGTCTCGTTAACAGGGGAAAAAAATCCTTAATGTGAGAAAGGAGCTGGGGAGATAGCATAGTGGTTAAGCCAAATGACTTCCATGCCTGAGGCATCAATCAAGGTCCCAGGTTCAATCCCCAGCACCACAAGACAGAGGTGAGCAGGGCTCTGGTTAAAACAATGATAATGGTGATAACATAATGATAATAAAAATAATGTGAAAAGGCGCTGACAGTGTTGCTAAGGCTTGCACATGAAGTCTCCTACTCAGCACTGCTTGGCTGTGACACACCGCTCTCACAGAGCTAAGCCGACGCGGTTCTCAGGGGGGAAGGCCAGGTTCACCAGAGCCCTGTGGGGAGATAGCTTCCTCCCCTGAGCTCCAGTCAGTACAGACTTCTGTGTTCAGTCAGTGTCACCTGCGGGGTTAAGAAACAGCTCTGGAGACACACCGTGCTAGGGAACTGAAGACGAACAGAGGGACACAGCAGACCCGGCCTGGCGGCGGCTGTCCCTCATCCTGCCCACGGACAACACAGCGTGCGCTCAGTTTCCTTAGAACGAATGACAAGACCCGAAGCTTTTGCAGAAGGGGCTCAAAGATCTCCTGGAGATGTAACTACTCTAATGGCTAGAAATTTCTTTCAAACAGTGTAAAACACAAGTCCTCGCGGTCACTATTTACAGAGGCAGACTCCAGTCCCACGTGCATCCATGCTTGTTCAATTGGTACTGCCCCAAATATCAGCTGAAAGCATTTCAAACCATCACCACCTCTGCACCATCGTCACCAGGTTTCAACATCTTCAAGGAAACTTATGACAAAGTATGTAGTCAATCTGAAATTCATCTCGCCAGTAACAGCATGAAAGTGCTCTTCCAGAAAATAGTACTAAAACGTCTTCAGTATAAAACAAACAAACAAGGGGAGTCGGGCGGTAGCACAGCGGGTTAAGCACAGGTGGCGCAAAGCACAAGGACTGGCGTCAGGATCCCGGTTCGAGCCCCCGGCTCCCCACCTGCAGGAGAGTCGCTTCACAGACGGTGAAGCAGGTCTGCAGGTGTCTGTCTTTCTCTCCCCCTCTGTCTTCCCCTCCTCTCTCCATTTCTCTCTGTCCTCTCTAACAACGATGACAGCAATAACTACAACAATAGGAAATAAATATTTTTTAAAAGGGGGGGCTGGGTGGTGGTGCAGCAGGTTAAATGCACGTGGTGCAAAACGCAAGAACCGGCTCAAGGATCCCGGTTCAAGGCCCTGGCTCCCCACCTGCGGGGGGGGGGCACTTCACAGGCGGTAAAGAAGCAGGTCTGCAGGTGTCTGTCTTACCTTTCTCTCCTCTGTCTTCGCCTCCTCTCTTGATTTCTCTGTCTTATCCAACAACAACAACAACAACAATAAACAACAAGGGAAAAAATAGCCTCCAGGAGCAGTGGATTCACAGTGCAGGCACCGAGTCCCAGCAATAACCCTGGAGGCAAAAAAAATAAAAAACACAGGGGGCTGGGCGGTAGCACAGCGGGTTAAGCACACATGGCGCAAAGCGCAAAGGCTGGCATAAGGATCCCAGTTTAAGCCCCCAGCTCCCCACCTGCAGAGGGTCACTTTGCAAGCAATGAAGCAGGTCTGCAGGTGTCTAGCTTTCTCTTTTCCTCTCTGTCTTCCCCTCCTCTCTCGACTTCTCTCTGTCCTATCCAACAACAACAACAGCTTGACAACAATAACCACAAGTGCAACAAGGGCAATAAAATGGGAAAAATGGCCTCCAGGAGCAGTGGAATCATAGTGCAGGCACTGAGCCCCAGCAATAACCCTGGAGGCAAAAAAAAAAAAAACCCACAATATGGAAAGCATTAGAGAGTGCAAAATCATGGGATTATCTAAAAAACACATGCCGTAGGTTGGGCAGCGGTGCACCAGGTAGAGTGCACATGTCACCATCTGCAAGATCCTGGGTTCAAGTCTCTCGTTCCCACCTGCGGGGGGAGACGCTTCACAGGAATCCCACTTAATTTTTTTTTCCCTCCAGGGTTATTGCTGGGCTCGGTGCCTGCACCATGAATCCACCGCTCCTGGAGGCCATTTTTTCCCCCTTTTGTTGCCCTTGTTGTAGCTTCGTTGTGGTTATTACTATTGCCCTTATTGACACAATTCGTTGTTGGATAGGACAGAGAGAAATGGAGAGAGGAGGGGAAGACAGAGAGAGAGGGGGAGAGAAAGACAGACACCTGCAGACCTGCTTCACCGCCTGTGAAGCGACTCCCCTGCAGGTGGGGAGCCGGGGGCTCGAACCGGGATCCTTACGCCGGTCCCTGCGCTTTGCGCCACGTGCGCTTAACCCGCTGCGCCACCGCCCGACCCCCCCACTTAATTTTTAAAATTCCTTTGTAGTTTCCATGAGAGTCTCTGCATGACAAATCTGTCATACCTAGTCTTTTGTTTGCTTATATAAATACAGATAAATTGAGAGGGAAGGGGGAGAAAGGGAGACACCTGCAGCTCTGCGCATCTGGTAGGAAACACATGCTATCTACCATGTGCCAGGACCCAGGTTCAAGTCCCCAGGCCCCATCTGTGGGGGTAGGGGTGAGCAAGGTCAGGAGGGGAAGTAGTGAAGCAGTGCTGCAGGTGTCTCTCTCTCCCTCTTCCCTCTCAAATTCTCTCCATCTCTACCCAATGCTAATTTTTAGAAGAAAATACAAACTTCACAGACTCACAGCAGACACCACTGGGTTCACCTCAGCTCCGAGATGTCTGGTCCCCGGCTAGGAAGCCGGAGAGAGACCAGGTGGAGGGTAAGCCCTCCGGCATCCGGCAGCCGATTCTGGCTGTTGAATGAAGATTAGAAGCAGCAGTGGCAAAACCCCAACTCATGGGGCCGGGTGGTGGCGCACCTGGTTGAGGCACGTTACCATGCTCGAGACCCAAGTTCAAGCCCCTGGTCCCCACCTGAGGGGGGAAAGCTTTGTGAGAGATAAAGCAAGGCTGCAGGTGTCTCTCCCTTTCCCTCTCAATCTCTCTCTCTAGCCAACAAATAATGAATAAATATTTTTTAAAAGAGTTCCTGGGAGTCGGGCGGTAGCGCAGCAGGTTAGTGCAGGTGGCACAAAGTGCAAGGAACGGGATAAGGATCCTGGTTCGAGCCCCCGGCTCCCCACCTGCAGGGGAGTCGCTTCACAGGCGGTGAAGCAGGTCTGCAGGTGTCTGTCTTTCTCTCCCCCTCTCTGTCTTCCCCTCCTCTCTCTATTTCTGTCCTATCCAACAACGACGACATCAGTAACAAAAACTACAACAATAAAACAACAATGGCAACAAAAAGGAAAATAAATTTTAAAAATTAATTTAAAACAGAATTACTTTTTTAATAATATTTTTTAAAAAATGAATGACCTCTCCATATACTCTTATCTCCTCAGAATAAGGCGACTGAGACTTTTAGGAAGAAAGTTATTAAAAGGTTCATGAAAAAAATGCACAAGGGACAAAATTCATGGCTGAGAAGCCTCGGGCTCTGGAGCTCAGCAGCTCTCTGCATCGCCCCGGGACGCGGGGCCAAGCAGGGGTTCCGCCTCACACGGAGAGCTGCTTGCTTATAAAGGCAGCCGGAACAACAGGGGCCTGAGCGGCCAACACGGTCCCGAACACGGAGACTCACCTCCCCACTCGGCGCTTGAGCTCCCCGGGCCCGTGTGAGGCTGCGCCAGGGAAGCCGAGGCGGGCCGCGTCCTCCAGCCTCTCCGGAAGATTCACCAGTAATGGTGACCAGCTGTGCACAATTCAGGCTCCCACCACACAGCTGTGGGGACAGAGCCCACGAGGCTGTGAAGAGGAGAATGGCCCAACCACGTGCCGCCCCTTGGCCCCCGGCCTCCTCCCAGCTGCGGCAGCTTCCTATGGGTTTGCTGCAACCGCCTGGCTTTCTTTCCCAGGTGTGGTTACCTTTCTACAACTCTGCCTGCCGTGTAGAAGGTACTTGTCCTTTGTGCATTCAGAAAGCCATCCTACTATTTCCCAGTGCTACCTTTAATTTCTTCCCCACTGGGAAATAAGAGATAACAGAAGACAAGTGACCAAGCCCGGCTCTCTGAGGCTCCAGTCCCTCTGAACTACCCTAGCAAATAGCCCCCTCCCCTGAAAGAACTGGGGGAGGGTGCGAGAAGGCCCAACAAACTAGCTCACTCAAATAGTGTGCCGCCTTGCCTGCTCTGACTGGTTCAGTTACATCCGGGTAGCTTCAAGCCCTCTCTTCACTTCTCCGTCTATCTGAAAAAGCCACCTTAATGGTCAAGCCCCGACATGACCAAAAATTAAAAGGACATTTTTTAAATTTCAGTAAGTCATATAAAAAGTCATATAAAAAGTCCGGGAGGTGGTGCAGTGGATGAGGTCCTGAGTTCGATCCCCGGCAGCACATGTACCAGACGTGTACCAGCACATGTCTGCTTCTTTCTCTCCTCCTGCCTTTCTCATGAATATATAAATTCTTTTTAAAAAAGAGTTTGAGTGGCCCAGGAGGTGGCGCAGTGGATAAAGCGCTTGACTCTCAAGCATGAGGTCCTGAGTTCAAGCCCTGGCAGCACATGTACCAGAGTGATGTCTGGTTCTTTCTCTCTCTCCTCCTATCTTTCTCATCAATAAATAAATAAAATCTTTAAAAAAAAAAAAAAAGAGTTCGATCTTCACATCATTTGTAACAATGAATTCCAAAGAAAGTTAAAAAAAAAAAAATAAACTAAATGTGAACAGGAGAGCACACACCTTTAGAGATGTAAAGGCAACTCTGGAAGGTGTCTGTAAGACACTGAGTAAGAGCTGAGTCCTGCAGACAGACGTGGCTCAGCCGGGGAAGACACTGGACGACGCTGGCCAGCAGAAACATCACCCTGCACAGATCAGACACGGGACGGACACGTGCCACACACACCACACGCCAGAAGAACGACCGAGAGCCTCTGTTCTCAAAAGACCAACTGACGCCGCACAGCTTCATGGACAAACACCAGGGCGGGGCGGTGACCCCGGGGAAAGGGAAGAACCCCTCGGCCGCCCCTGCGCGACCAGCACCCACAGACTGGCCACAGGGAGAAGCCAAACGGCCACCTGTCTTGACAAGCTCAGCAGAAGTGAAGGCTCGGAAGGTGGCTGCAATCTGCGTGTAAAAGGACGAGTGAGGGGAGCTTCTATTTCTCCACTCATGTGACAAGCCATTTGGAATATAAAGCCAGTCCGGGATTCTTGGCATGAACCCCACGTGATTACGGGGTTGCGGGCCTCTTCCTATCCGGGCTACTAAAATCAGCATGCCGGTGTCCAGTCAGCGAGCTGTGCAAGCATCCGAAGTGGCTCTTTCTTCCCTAGTGATGTCCTTGCCGGGGCTTTCAAGTTCAACGAGGCAGGTGTGCAGTTCATTCAGGGCCGTGCTTCTTCGTGTCGCCCTATCTCCAGGACTGTCCCGGTCCCTCTCGTCTTCAGCACTGCCTCACGCACGTGTACCGGAAGACTAGGACTTCCCAGCTGAAAGGAGCCAAAGGTTAGTTCACAGGGAGACGGCTGCAAGGAAGAGGCGGTGGGGAGCTCTTCAGGCCTGACTCCCTCCCCGGTAAAGCCGTAAAGCCGGTGGCGAAGTATTCGAGACCACCTTGTAAAACGCCTGCGAACAGCCCCGCGGGCAACAAGGCAGCCACAGCTGTCCAGGAACATCTGTGAGAATGTGTGAGAAGAGCCGGCTCAGCTGGCCGGGAGGAAGCCCGGGGCCCCAACGTCCCCGACCGCCCTCTTGGGCGAGGAACAGTGTGCCTGCCGCCCGCCCGCCCACCAGAGCAAGCTGCGGGGAGCTGTGGCGCAGAGGGCCCGCTCCACCGCCCAACTCGCGCCTGGCAGAGGCCCCGCGGCTCCAGAAGCCTGGCTCAGCTGGGCGGCGACAGCTGGAAGAAAGCCAGGTGCTGCCATCTGCGCTCAGGGGAGCGACTCACTCCCAGAGTCAGCGGCTGACTTGGCACAGGAAAACGAGAGGACGGCAGCAGCGCCGCAGGGGCTCGAAGAACCCACCGGCAGAGGCAGGAACCCAGAGGCAGGAACAGCCCCAAGGGCCGGCGCCAGCGAGCGGGCGGCTGAAATGCGCTGCGGCCCTCCGCTTCTCACGGGGGACCCGCCGAGCATCCAGGGGGACCCCTGGCGAGCGGTGTAGGCAGGTGGCGCCAGGCCAGGCCCCTCTCCGACGCCATGACCTCCTCTGCCGACAGCCAGCTCAGGGCCCGAGCTGACAGCACACCGAAAGGACCACAGCGGCCTGCAGGCCGGCTCGCAGACTGTCCGCCGCCGCGCTGTGAAAGTCAAGGGCAAGACGACGCGGGGTTCCTCCAGGTAAAGCGCTTCTGCGGGCTCTGTCTCAAATGCGGCTCACCAGAAACTCCGCGGTGTTCACTGCCCCCAGTGCTCGCCCACCTAGTAAGAGGATGCTGACATGCTGAGGCTCAGAGGCTTCCTCTTGGAGCTCACGGTCATGTGAGACGCCACGTCGGGGCTAACCACATCATGTCAGGCTGTCCGTTGTTGATCAACCCTGTCTTTTACATCGAAGAATGCGTGGCTTGGAGTACCCGCTATCACGATTTATGACATCAGCTTCACGGGTAAAATTCCCCTTGAGGGGAAAACCGTCTAATATTCCCAATGACTGCTACTCACGAGTCAAAAAGCTAAAGCAGGCTCACATCCAGGAGTCATTCTCCACATTACAGAATAAGCACTGTGTCATAGCAACCCAGCAACAGCACCCCAGTGACACGCTGAGGAGGCGATCCAAGGTTCTAATTTGAGGAACTGGCACAGAATATGGGACATGTAGCTTTTCCTGGCAGTACTGCCAGAACACTAATAACCGGAGTCTAAAATCAGCTTTCATTTGCAACTTGAGAGGACTGAGCTATTATAAGCTAACAATGGAGACACTGATTAACCAATGATTTGCGGTGATGTAGTTAAGTATGACTTAGTTAGGGGTCTCTGCTTTCATTAAACCTGCAACGGGGTAGGAGGAACGAGAGACATGACAGTTTAGGAAACGGAACACGTGCACCAACAAGCAACACAGCAAAGTCCCCAGAACAGCATCTACGAGGCTCAAAGCATAAACGTGTCCACGCCTGACTTCATCCACTCAAACACGCGCACACGGCTGCACCGCAGAAGTCAAACTATGCTGTTCACGCGATTTCCACATCGATTTTTTTTTAACTTTTGTATTCAAAATCCAATTGTATGAAATCACAGAGAGAGGGTGAGTGAAGCAGGGCTGCAGGAGTCTCTCCTTTGTCTCCCCCTCCCCTCTCGATCTCTCTGTGTCATCTGGACTCAACAGAGAACCCTGGACTCTTAAGAAGCAGAACAGGCAACAATTTAAAAACCACCATTTTCCATGACTGCGATTAGATCCCACCTTGCAGGTGTTCCAACCCGTAAAGCCCCAGAGACAACTGCAAGCGCGTGAGGAAAGGACTGGCTGGCTATCTGAGCAGAAGCACACGGCTCCTGAGACCGAGGTCCCCCACGGCCCACCTCCCTCCCTCTAGCAGACCGCAGGCGGCTTCAGGGTGGTGGTGGCGCGGGAACAGGAGAACACTGAAGCGGATGGATGCGTGACACTGCGCGACACCGCGTGCTGTCCGAGAAACCCAAGCATAACCTCTCTTGCGTTAAACACTGATACACTCAGGAATTCTTTCCTTTTGATAAGGGGTTTTCATAAGCAAATTTTAAGTGATTTATTTCCAAAAATAACTTTACTCGGATAATTCTACTTGGCCTCTAACTTTTTGAGAAATAAGCCATTTGTAATAGTCTACAGCACACACGGCGCTGCCCACAGCAGGAAAAATGGGCAAGTGCTCGAGCTTTGGAGGCTCTCTCTGGCTCTCTCTCTCTCTAAAATCCTCTTATGGGGTTCCCTCTGACTCTCTCTCTCTCTAAGATCCTCTTGTGGGGTTCCCTCTGACTCTCTCTCTCTAAGATCCTCTTATGGGGTTCCCTCTCTCTCTCTAAGATCGTCTTGTGGGGTTCCCTCTCTCTCTCAGATCCTCTTGTGGGGTTCCCTCTGACTCTCTCTCTCTCTAAGATCCTCTTATGGGGCTCCCTCTCTCTCTCTCTCTCTCTTTCTCTCTCTCTCTCAGATCCTCTTGTGGGGTTCCCACCGACTCTCTCTAAGATCCTCTTGTGGATTGGCGTTCACAAACAGCGAGTCCAGACAGACCTCTTTACAGAAATGAGATAGCGTATAATGAACGGCAGTCAAGGGTACGTCAGGCCCCGCTGCTCATCTGTGAGTTTTGTTTTAGAAAACGTGGGAACTCCGTCTCTCGTGAGTCGCTCACAGCACGGACTATCCTGAGACAGTCCCTCCTGCTCCACAGAAGCCACTTTTCTATTGTTGTTGTTTTAAGTCGGTTCTCAAAATATGAATAAGGTCATCCAGGTGGCCCAAATTAAAAACAGAAAATCAAATGGAGACGCCTGAATCAGTATCTGGGCAGCTGGCAGCTAGGAACAAACTGGGTGATTTTCACCTTTCCTATGTGAATGATACGACTTTGTGAGTGTTGAAGCTCAAAACACAGGACTGTTGCATCTGCTCCTGTACCCCAGTGTGGGCTCGGACTGAGGCTGGCAGGGGTGTGTGTGTGTGTGTGTGTTATAACTGCTCAGGGTGTGTGTGTGTGTGTGTGTGTGTGTGTGTGTGTGTGTGTGTGTAACCGCCCAGGGAGATATGTGTATAACTACTCAGGTGTGTGTGTGTGTGTGTGTGTGTGTGTGTGTGTGTGTGTGTGTGTGTAACCGCCCAGGGAGATATGTGTATAACTACTCAGGTGTGTGTGTGTGTGTGTGTGTGTGTGTGTGTGTGTGTTATAACTGCTCAGGGTGTGTGTGTGTGTGTGTAACCGCCCAGGGAGATATGTGTATAACTACTCAGGTGTGTGTGTGTGTGTGTGTGTGTGTGTGTGTGTGTGTGTGTGTTATAACTGCTCAGGGTGTGTGTGTGTGTGTGTGTAACCGCCCAGGGAGATATGTGTATAACTACTCAGGGGTGTGTGTGTGTGTGTGTGTGTGTGTGTGTGTGTAACTGCCCACAGAGACGGCATCTTGGCTTTTCTGCAGGCGTTAGCAGAGTGAATCAATAAAGAGATGGGCGAATCAGCCTGATTGGCTTTCACATTCAAGCTTCAGTTACCGAATCCCAATGGACTCTTCCTCCTGAAACCCTCAAATTGGTAAATACTGGCCTGAAAAGCCAGGGCCATGTCAATGGCCGCGGCCAGTTCTTTTCCTCAAGCCTGTGCAGATGGAGAATGGAGTGCGCCCCTGCGGTGCCATCAGCCCAGATGACGGCTGTCAGAGCCAGGATGCCAGGGCTCACACTCGGGACCTCAGGCTTGGGAGTCCGGCCCTGGAGTCGCTGTGCCACCTCCGGGCCACTCTGCTCAGCTCCTCATGCCCACACGGCCCCTCTGCTAACTGCAGACCGTAACTTTAACTCAGTGATGACTCCATATTCTAAACCTAGTCGACAAGGACATACGGAGTGACCGAAACATTTACTGGCTCTTGTGTCTCAGGACGCACTTATAAAACAAACGCTCTCCAACTGCTTCTTCAGAAAAGAACACTGCCTAAATGAGAAATGAAGGGCATGGCTAACAGGGCTTCAGGGATCAACAGAGCACCTCCACGTCTGTCAGGAGAACAGAAGAGATGAAGGTCCACAGGATAGCCCACGCCCAGAACTGGCCCGTCCGTGCAGGACCTGAAAGAAAGCCGTGTCTGTCTGTCTGCACATGCCTCTCTCTCTCTCTCTCTTTCTCTCTCTCTCTCTCTCTTCAAGCATGAGGTCCTGAGTTCAATCCCCAGAAGCACATGCACCAGGATGATGTCTGGTTCTTTCTCTCTCTCTCTCCTGCTATCTTTCTCATCAGTAAATAAATAAATCTTTTTAAAAAAAAAAAAAAAAGAATTTTGGTCCACACTCCCAGAGAGTTAAATGTTAGGAGATGAGCAGAGGGCTCTGAACCCAAATCCCACAGGACCCGGAGAGAGAAGAGGAAGGTGGAGAGAGGAAGGACACTCAGAAGCAGTAGGTGTGATTTTGAAAGAAACAGAAGACAGGATCATAGAAAAAAAGGGCAAATATATAGAAATATAGACAGACAGTTATAGAAATAATAGTCAACCCACATCTGTGACTTGGGAAAACTCCTGCAGTTTCCAATGGAGGGGATGAGGACACGGAACTCTGGTGGTGGGAAAGGTGTGGGATTATACCCATTATCTTATAATTTTGTAAATCAATATTAAATCGCTAATAAAAATGAAAAAAATGCTCATCAGGATTTTCAAATATCAAAGGGAAAGAGAAATCTGACTGCCGATGTTGAGTGGCTTTAACTACCGTAGTTCACTTACTCTGCACAGTCTTGGAGTAGTAGAGGTATTCTCCTCTTTGTACAAGAAGGAAAACAACTCTCAAAGATTTGCGATTTACCTTTTCCCCAGAACTAACCACGGTGACCCAACTCTGTGAACTGCTTCAAATTTCTGTAAATGAGGCTAACAGCTAATATGCTGAGACCATTTGCCTGCGAGCACCAGTGGCAGCACCACTAGATAAAGAACCAGACCTGAAGCTCAGCTGTGTCAGCTCCAATTTAATCTCCTCCTTCCTTTGTCCTTTTTTTCTTTCCTCTAGTCCCTGGGGCTCAGTGCTGGCACTTTGAATGCACTGTTCCTGGGCGCCATCCCCCCCCTTTTTTTTTTCTATTTTACTTGATAGGACAGAAAGAAAATGGGCTGGGAGGGGAGGGGAGAGAGACAAACAGAGAGAGAAAGACAGACACCACTTTACCACTCGAAGCGTCCTGGCTGCAGATGGGGAGCGGGGACTCAAACCCAGGCCCTTGAGTATAGCACTACACAGTGCGCTGCCAGCCAACCCTCAGCTCCAACTTTCTCGGCAATAAAATGGAAATGACCCTGGCTTTGAGCAGAGCTGCTGAGACGATCCAACAAAGTGCAATGCTGATACAAGTACCAAGCTGTGGACTGCCACACCACGTGGCCTTAGCAGGAGCGACCCCCCAGCCCCGGGCACACATCCCCGGGCTGCTCCCCTGGTGATGGGCAAACTCTGTTTCAAATTTACAAAGAAAAGTAAAGTATAGGGAGTTGGGCGGTAGCGCAGCAGGGTAAGCGCACGAAGCACAAGGACCGGCGTAAGGATCTCAGTTCGAGCCCCCAGCTCCCCACCTGCAGGGGAGTCGCTTCACAGGCGGTGAAGCAGGTCTGCAGGTGTCTGTCTTTCTCTCCCCCTCTCTGTCTTCCCCTCTTCTCTCCATTTCTCTCTGTCCTATCCAACAACGACATCAATAACAACAATAACTACAAGAATAAAACAACAAGGGCAACAAAAGAGAATAAATAAATATTTTTAAAAATTTTTTTTAAAAAAGATGGCTACTACTTTCGCTGTCACCCAATCTTGAACAAGGTCAGCTGAACAGGATGAACAGTTCCTACTGCGAATGCCGGAGGAAAAGGTCAAGGTAGAAAGAGAAAGTCCTGGGGCCCGGCAGCGGCGCACCTGCTCGAGTGCTCACATCACAGTGCGCAAGGACTCGGGTTCGAGCCCCTGGTCCCCACTTGCAAGGGAGAGCTTCACAAGTGGTGAAACAGGGCGGCAGGGGTCTCTCTGTCTCTCTCCCTGTCATCCCTTACTCTCAATTTCTGGCTGTCCCAGCCCATTAATAAATAAGACAATAAAAATGTTTAGATCTTCATGAAAAAGGAAGCGTCTCTTTCCTATGACCCAGCCGGCTCTGGGGGCGCTGCGGCACACTCTACACAGGCCCACGAAGGGTCTCCGGTCAGAAACACTCCTTTCACAGCACCTGCCCGTGAGACACTCCACTGGCCCTGTACGTTCTGCCACCAGAGCCCCCAGCTCCTGCCGCGCGTGACCCAGGTCCAAGGCCAGTCGAGGCGCGGCACGCTCTGAGGGCGACAGCCAGCATCTGTCAGCTCAGGCTGGAGTGGACAGCTGAGAGGGCCTGGGTCACACTTCCGAGGAGAAGCCCTTGCACATGATGCCCACCGGTTTCTGCTAAGGCCACAGTGGACAGACGGCACCGACAGAGTGCCGAGCACGTGCCGAGCACAGGAGAAGCAACGGGTCAATTTTCTCGAGACCCAGGTCTGGCATCACGGCACCCAGGTAAGCGCGGCCATTCCTGCCCGTACGTAGGTCGCCAGGCAGGAGGCTCAGGGCGCCACCTGGGTTTCCCCAACCGCATCTCCACGCCCTCACACATACCACCACGCTCCACAAATGCAACGGGCCAGTCTCTCCTCAGTGACATGTCACGTTAACCGGGGCAACGCCAAGGAAACATGTCTTAGTGAAAAGCAAATCAAAGAAAACCGAGAAGTTCTAGCAGCAAACCCTCAAACTGCAATGATTCGACAAGAGAAGGAAAAGTCTTTCTTTCCTTCCTTCTTTTTAATTGGATAGGAAACAGAGAAGTTGAGAGTGAAGGGGTGGGGGGAGAGAAAGAGAGACCTGCAGATCTACTTCACCACTTGTGAAGCGTCCACCCTGAAGGTGGGGACGAGGGGCTCGAACCTGAACCCTCATGTGGGTCCTTGCGTTTAGTACTATGTGTGCTTAACGCAGCACGCCAATGCCCGGCCCCCAATGAGAAGTGTTCCTATTGGAGCTGAATCGGATTGACCTTTTAATCCAAAGCGCAAGTTCAATCCCAAAGTGCAAGTTCAATCCCAAAGTGGTGTGCCCTACAAGCGACACCAGTCTCAAGTGGTCCTGGCGCGCCCGCCAGTGCTACCCTACACAGCATGAGGTACGGCCCAGAGCAGGCGGGAGTTGCAGGCACAAAGACTGCAATGCCTGCAGCCGCTTTGGCCAAGACCGAGATTGTTCACAGGCAGCAGGAGGGGAGCATCTGAGGGGGGCCAAGGGCTGGGGGGTCACTGTGTCTGCACAGGACTACAGGCTGCTGGGTCAGTGTGTCTGCACAACACTACAGGCAGCTGGGTCACTGTGTCTGCACAGGACTACAGGCTGCTGGGTCACTGTGTCTGCACAGGACTACAGGCTGCTGGGTCACTGTCTGCACAGGACTACAGGCTGCTGGGTCACTGTGTCTGCACAGGACTACAGGCTGCTGGGTCACTGTGTCTGCACAGGACTACAGGCTGCTGGGTCAGTGTGTCTGCACAGGACTAAAGGCTTCTGGGTCAGTGTCTCTGCACAGGACTACAGGCTGCTGGGTCACTGTGTCTGCACTGGACTACAGGCTGCTGGGTCAGTGTGTCTGCACAGGACTACAGGCTGCTGGGTCACTGTGTCTGCACAGGACTACAGGCTGCTGGGTCACTGTGTATGCACAGGACTACAGGCTGCTGGGTCACTGTGTCTGCACAGGACTACAGGCTGCTGGGTCACTGTGTCTGCACAGGACTACAGGCTGCTGGGTCACTGTGTCTGCACAGGACTACAGGCTGCTGGGTCAGTGTGTCTGCACAGGACTACAGGCTGCTGGGTCACTGTGTCTGCACAGGACTACAGGCTGCTGGGTCAGTGTGTCTGCACAGGACTAAAGGCTTCTGGGTCAGTGTCTCTGCACAGGACTACAGGCTGCTGGGTCAGTGTGTCTGCACAGGACTACAGGCTGCTGGGTCAGTGTGTCTGCACAGGACTACAGGCTGCTGGGTCACTGTGTCTGCACAGGACTACAGGCTGCTGGGTCAGTGTGTCTGCACAGGACTACAGGTTGCTGGGTCACTGTGTCTGCACAGGACTACAGGCTGCTGGGTCACTGTTTCTGCACAGGACTACAGGCTGCTGGGCCAGTGTCTGCACAGGACTACAGGCTGCTGGGTCAGTGTGTCTGCACAGGACTACAGGCTGCTGGGTCAGTGTGTCTGCACAGGACTAAAGGCTTCTGGGTCAGTGTCTCTGCACAGGACTACAGGCTGCTGGGTCACTGTGTCTGCACAGGACTACAGGCTGCTGGGTCACTGTGTCTGCACAGGACTACAGGCTGCTGGGTCACTGTGTCTGCACAGGACTACAGGCTGCTGGGTCAGTGTGTCTGCACAGGACTACAGGCTGCTGGGTCACTGTGTCTGCACAGGACTACAGGCTGCTGGGTCACTGTTTCTGCACAGGACTACAGGCTGCTGGGTCAGTGTCTGCACAGGACTACAGGCTGCTGGGTCACTGTGTCTGCACAGGACTACAGGCTGCTGGGTCACTGTGTCTGCACAGGACTACAGGCTGCTGGGTCAGTGTGTCTGCACAACACTACAGGAAGCTGGGTCACTGTGTCTGCACAGGACTACAGGCTGCTGGTCACTGTGTCTGCACAGGACTACAGGCTGCTGGGTAACTGTGTCTGCACAGGACTACAGGCTGCTGGGTCACTGTGTCTGCATAGGACTACAGGCTGCTGGGTCAGTGTGTCTGCACAGGACTACAGGCTGCTGGTCACTGTGTTTGCACAGGACTACAGGCTGCTGGGTCAGTGTGTCTGCACAGGACTACAGGCTGCTGGGTCAGTGTGTCTGCACAGGACTACAGGCTGCTGGGTCACTGTGTCTGCACAGGACTACAGGCTGCTGGGTCAGTGTGTCTGCACAGGACTACAGGCTGCTGGTCACTGTGTCTGCACAGGACTACAGGCTGCTGGGTCACTGTGTCTGCACAGGACTACAGGCTGCTGGGTCAGTGTCTCTGCACAGGACTACAGGCTGCTGTTCACTGTGTCTGCACAGGACTATAGGCTGCTGGGTCACTGTGTCTGCACAGGACTACAGGCTGCTGGTCACTGTGTCTGCACAGGACTACAGGCTGCTGGGTCACTGTGTCTGCACAGGACTACAGGCTGCTGGGTCACTGTGTCTGCACAGGACTACAGGCTGCTGGGTCACTGTGTCTGCACAGGACTACAGGCTGCTGGGTCACTGTGTCTGCACAGGACTACAGGCTGCTGGTCAGTGTGTCTGCACAGGACTACAGGCTGCTGGGTCACTGTCTGCACAGGACTACAGGCTGCTGGGTCAGTGTGTCAGCACAGGACTACAGGCTGCTGGTCACTGTGTCTGCAGAGGACTACAGGCTGCTGGGTCAGTGTCTGCACAGGACTACAGGCTGCTGGGTCACTGTGTCTGCACAACACTACAGGCAGCTGGGTCACTGTGTCTGCACAGGACTACAGGCTGCTGGGTCACTGTGTCTGCACAGGACTACAGGCTGCTGGTCAGTGTGTCTGCACAGGACTACAGGCTGCTGGGTCACTGTCTGCACAGGACTACAGGCTGCTGGGTCACTGTGTCTGCACAGGACTACAGGCTGCTGGGTCACTGTGTCTGCACAGGACTACAGGCTGCTGGGTCAGTGTGTCTGCACTGGACTACAGGCTGCTGGGTCATTGTGTCTGCACAGGACTACAGGCTGCTGGGTCACTGTGTCTGCACAGGACTACAGGCTGCTGGGTCACTGTGTCTGCACAAACTACAGGCTGCTAGGTCACTGTGTCTGTACAGGACTACAGGCTGCTGGGTCAGTGTGTCTGCACAGGACTACAGGCTGCTGGGTCAGTGTCTCTGCACAGGACTACAGGCTGCTGGGTCACTGTGTCTGCACAGGACTACAGGCTGCTGGGTCACTGTGTCTGCACAGGACTACAGGCTGCTGGGTCAGTGTCTGCACAGGACTACAGGATGCTGGTCACTGTGTCTGCACAGGACTACAGGCTGCTGGGTCACTGTGTCTGCACAGGACTACAGGCTGCTGGGTCACTGTGTCTGCACAGGACTACAGGCTGCTGGGTCAGTGTGTCTGCACAGGACTAAAGGCTTCTGGGTCAGTGTCTCTGCACAGGACTACAGGCTGCTGGGTCACTGTGTCGGCACAGGACTACAGGCTGCTGGTCACTGTGTCTGCACAGGACTACAGGCTGCTGGGTCACTGTGTCTGCACAGGACTACAGGCTGCTGGGTCACTGTGTCTGCACAGGACTACAGGCTGCTGGGTCACTGTGTCTGCACAAACTACAGGCTGCTAGGTCACTGTGTCTGTACAGGACTACAGGCTGCTGGGTCAGTGTGTCTGCACAGGACTACAGGCTGCTGGGTCAGTGTCTCTGCACAGGACTACAGGCTGCTGGGTCACTGTGTCTGCACAGGACTACAGGCTGCTGGGTCACTGTGTCTGCACAGGACTACAGGCTGCTGGGTCACTGTCTGCACAGGACTACAGGCTGCTGGGTCACTGTGTCTGCACAGGACTACAGGCTGCTGGGTCACTGTGTCTGCACAGGACTACAGGCTGCTGGGTCACTGTGTCTGCACAGGACTACAGGCTGCTGGGTCAGTGTCTGCACAGGACGACAGGCTGCTGGTCACTGTGTCTGCACAGGACTACAGGCTGCTGGATCAGTGTCTGCACAGGACTACAGGCTGCTGGGTCAGTGTCTGTACAGGACTACAGGCTGGTGGGTCACTGTGTCTGCACAGGACTACAGGATGCTGGGTCACTGTGTCTGCACAGGACTACAGGCTGCTGTGTCAGTGTGTCTTCACAGGACTACAGGCTGCTGGTCAGTGTGTCTGCACAGGACTACAGGCTGCTGGGTCAGTGTCTACACAGGACTACAGGCTGCTGGTCACTGTGTATGCACAGGACTACATGCTGCTGGGTCAGTGTCTCTGCACAGGACTACAGGCTGCTGGGTCACTGTGTCTGCACAGGACTACAGGCTGCTGGGTCACTGTGTCTGCACAGGACTACAGACTGCTGGGTCATTGTCTCTGCACAGGACTACAGGCTGCTGGGTCAGTGTTTCTGCACAGGACTACAGGCTGCTGGGTCAGTGTCTGCACAGGACTACAGGCTGCTGTATCAGTGTGTCTGCACAGGACTACAGGCTGCTGGGTCAGTGTGTCTGCACTGGACTACAGGCTGCTGGGTCAGTGTCTGCACAGGACTACAGGCTGCTGGGTCAGTGTCTGCACAGGACTACAGGCTGCTGGTCACTGTGTCTGCACAGGACTACAGCTGCTGGGTCACTGTGTCTGCACAGGACTACAGGCTGCTGGTCACTGTGTCTGCACAGGACTACAGGCTGCTGGGTCACTGTGTCTGCACAGGACTACAGGCTGCTGGGTCACTGTGTCTGCACAGGACTACAGGCTGCTGGTCACTGTGTCTGCACAGGACTACAGGCTGCTGTTCACTGTGTCTGCACAGGACTATAGGCTGCCGGGTCACTGTGTCTGCACAGGACTACAGGCTGCTGGTCACTGTGTCTGCACAGGACTACAGGCTGCTGGGTCACTGTGTCTGCACAGGACTACAGGCTGCTGGGTCACTGTGTCTGCACAGGACTACAGGCTGCTGGGTCACTGTGTCTGCACAGGACTACAGGCTGCTGGGTCACTGTGTCTGCACAGGACTACAGGCTGCTGGGTCAGTGTGTCTGCACAGGACTACAGGCTGCTGGGTCAGTGTGTCTGCACAGGACTACCGGCTGCTGGGTCACTGTGTCTGCACAGGACTACCGGCTGCTGGTCAGTGTGTCTGCACAGGACTACCGGCTGCTGGGTCAGTGTGTCTGCACAGGACTACAGGCTGCTGGGTCAGTGTGTCTGCACAGGACTACAGGCTGCTGTGTCAGTGTGTCTGCACAGGACTACAGGCTGCTGGTCAGTGTATCTGCACAGGACTACAGGCTGCTGGGTCAGTGTGTCTGCACAGGACTACAGGCTGCTGTGTCAGTGTGTCTGCACAGGACTACAGGCTGCTGGTCAGTGTCTGCACAGGACTACAGGCTGCTGGTCAGTGTCTGCACAGGACTACAGGTTGCTGGGTCACTGTGTCTGCACAGGACTACAGGCTGCTGGGTCAGTGTCTGCACAGGACTACAGGCTGCTGGGTCACTGTGTCTGCACAGGACTACAGGCTGCTGGGTCACTGTGTCTGCACAGGACTACAGGCTGCTGGGTTAGTATGTCCGCACAGGACTACAGGCTGCTGGTCACTGTGTCTGCACAGGACTACAGGCTGCTGGGTCAGTGTCTCTGCACAGGACTACAGGCTGCTGGGTCACTGTGTCTGCACTGGACTACAGGCTGCTGGGTCATTGTGTCTGCACAGGACTACAGGCTGCTGGGTCACTGTGTCTGCACAGGACTACAAGCTGCTGGGTCACTGTGTCTGCACAGGACTACAGGCTGCTGGGTCACTGTGTCTGCACAGGACTACAGGCTGCTGGGTCACTGTGTCTGCACAGGACTACAGGCTGCTGGGTCACTGTGTCTGCACAGGACTACAGGCTGCTGGGTCAGTGTGTCTGCACAGGACTACAGGCTGCTGGGTCAGTGTGTCTGCACAGGACTACAGGCTGCTGGGTCAGTGTGTCTGCACAGGACTACCGGCTGCTGGGTCACTGTGTCAGCACAGGACTACCGGCTGCTGGTCAGTGTGTCTGCACAGGACTACCGGCTGCTGGGTCAGTGTGTCTGCACAGGACTACAGGCTGCTGGGTCAGTGTGTCTGCACTGGACTACAGGCTGCTGGGTCAGTGTGTCTGCACAGGACTACAGGCTGCTGGGTCACTGTGTCTGCACAGGATTACAGGGTGCTGGGTCAGTGTGTCTGCACAGGACTACAGGCTGCTGGTCACTGTGTTTGCACAGGACTACAGGCTGCTGGGTCATTGTGTCTGCACAGGACTACAGGCTGCTGGGTCACTGTGTCTGCACAGGACTACAGGCTGCTGGGTCACTGTGTCTGCACAGGACTACAGGCTGCTGGGTCAGTGTGTCTGCACAACACTACAGGCAGCTGGGTCACTGTGTCTGCACAGGACTACAGGCTGCTGGTCACTGTGTCTGCACAGGACTACAGGCTGCTGGGTAACTGTGTCTGCACAGGACTACAGGCTACTGGGTCACTGTGTCTGCATAGGACTACAGGCTGCTGGGTCAGTGTGTCTGCACAGGACTACAGGCTGCTGGTCACTGTGTTTGCACAGGACTACAGGCTGCTGGGTCAGTGTGTCTGCACAGGACTACAGGCTGCTGGGTCAGTGTGTCTGCACAGGACTACAGGCTGCTGGGTCACTGTGTCTGCACAGGACTACAGGCTGCTGGGTCAGTGTGTCTGCACAGGACTACAGGCTGCTGGTCACTGTGTCTGCACAGGACTACAGGCTGCTGGGTCACTGTGTCTGCACAGGACTACAGGCTGCTGGGTCAGTGTCTCTGCACAGGACTACAGGCTGCTGTTCACTGTGTCTGCACAGGACTATAGGCTGCTGGGTCACTGTGTCTGCACAGGACTACAGGCTGCTGGTCACTGTGTCTGCACAGGACTACAGGCTGCTGGGTCACTGTGTCTGCACAGGACTACAGGCTGCTGGGTCACTGTGTCTGCACAGGACTACAGGCTGCTGGGTCACTGTGTCTGCACAGGACTACAGGCTGCTGGGTCACTGTGTCTGCACAGGACTACAGGCTGCTGGTCAGTGTGTCTGCACAGGACTACAGGCTGCTGGGTCACTGTCTGCACAGGACTACAGGCTGCTGGGTCAGTGTGTCAGCACAGGACTACAGGCTGCTGGTCACTGTGTCTGCAGAGGACTACAGGCTGCTGGGTCAGTGTCTGCACAGGACTACAGGCTGCTGGGTCACTGTGTCTGCACAACACTACAGGCAGCTGGGTCACTGTGTCTGCACAGGACTACAGGCTGCTGGGTCACTGTGTCTGCACAGGACTACAGGCTGCTGGTCAGTGTGTCTGCACAGGACTACAGGCTGCTGGGTCACTGTCTGCACAGGACTACAGGCTGCTGGGTCACTGTGTCTGCACAGGACTACAGGCTGCTGGGTCACTGTGTCTGCACAGGACTACAGGCTGCTGGGTCAGTGTGTCTGCACTGGACTACAGGCTGCTGGGTCATTGTGTCTGCACAGGACTACAGGCTGCTGGGTCACTGTGTCTGCACAGGACTACAGGCTGCTGGGTCACTGTGTCTGCACAAACTACAGGCTGCTAGGTCACTGTGTCTGTACAGGACTACAGGCTGCTGGGTCAGTGTGTCTGCACAGGACTACAGGCTGCTGGGTCAGTGTCTCTGCACAGGACTACAGGCTGCTGGGTCACTGTGTCTGCACAGGACTACAGGCTGCTGGGTCACTGTGTCTGCACAGGACTACAGGCTGCTGGGTCAGTGTCTGCACAGGACTACAGGATGCTGGTCACTGTGTCTGCACAGGACTACAGGCTGCTGGGTCACTGTGTCTGCACAGGACTACAGGCTGCTGGGTCACTGTGTCTGCACAGGACTACAGGCTGCTGGGTCAGTGTGTCTGCACAGGACTAAAGGCTTCTGGGTCAGTGTCTCTGCACAGGACTACAGGCTGCTGGGTCACTGTGTCGGCACAGGACTACAGGCTGCTGGTCACTGTGTCTGCACAGGACTACAGGCTGCTGGGTCACTGTGTCTGCACAGGACTACAGGCTGCTGGGTCACTGTGTCTGCACAGGACTACAGGCTGCTGGGTCACTGTGTCTGCACAAACTACAGGCTGCTAGGTCAATGTGTCTGTACAGGACTACAGGCTGCTGGGTCAGTGTGTCTGCACAGGACTACAGGCTGCTGGGTCAGTGTCTCTGCACAGGACTACAGGCTGCTGGGTCACTGTGTCTGCACAGGACTACAGGCTGCTGCGTCACTGTGTCTGCACAGGACTACAGGCTGCTGGGTCAGTGTCTGCACAGGACTACAGGCTGCTGGGTCACTGTGTCTGCACAACACTACAGGCAGCTGGGTCACTGTGTCTGCACAGGACTACAGGCTGCTGGGTCACTGTGTCTGCACAGGACTACAGGCTGCTGGTCAGTGTGTCTGCACAGGACTACAGGCTGCTGGGTCACTGTCTGCACAGGACTACAGGCTGCTGGGTCACTGTGTCTGCACAGGACTACAGGCTGCTGGGTCACTGTGTCTGCACAGGACTACAGGCTGCTGGGTCAGTGTGTCTGCACTGGACTACAGGCTGCTGGGTCATTGTGTCTGCACAGGACTACAGGCTGCTGGGTCACTGTGTCTGCACAGGACTACAGGCTGCTGGGTCACTGTGTCTGCACAAACTACAGGCTGCTAGGTCACTGTGTCTGTACAGGACTACAGGCTGCTGGGTCAGTGTGTCTGCACAGGACTACAGGCTGCTGGGTCAGTGTCTCTGCACAGGACTACAGGCTGCTGGGTCACTGTGTCTGCACAGGACTACAGGCTGCTGGGTCACTGTGTCTGCACAGGACTACAGGCTGCTGGGTCAGTGTCTGCACAGGACTACAGGATGCTGGTCACTGTGTCTGCACAGGACTACAGGCTGCTGGGTCACTGTGTCTGCACAGGACTACAGGCTGCTGGGTCACTGTGTCTGCACAGGACTACAGGCTGCTGGGTCAGTGTGTCTGCACAGGACTAAAGGCTTCTGGGTCAGTGTCTCTGCACAGGACTACAGGCTGCTGGGTCACTGTGTCGGCACAGGACTACAGGCTGCTGGGTCAGTGTGTCTGCACAGGACTACAGGCTGCTGGGTCACTGTGTCTGCACAGGACTACAGGCTGCTGGGTCACTGTGTCTGCACAGGACTACAGGCTGCTGGGTCACTGTGTCTGCACAAACTACAGGCTGCTAGGTCAATGTGTCTGTACAGGACTACAGGCTGCTGGGTCAGTGTGTCTGCACAGGACTACAGGCTGCTGGGTCAGTGTCTCTGCACAGGACTACAGGCTGCTGGGTCACTGTGTCTGCACAGGACTACAGGCTGCTGCGTCACTGTGTCTGCACAGGACTACAGGCTGCTGGGTCACTGTCTGCACAGGACTACAGGCTGCTGGGTCACTGTGTCTGCACAGGACTACAGGCTGCTGGGTCACTGTGTCTGCACAGGACTACAGGCTGCTGGGTCAGTGTCTGCACAGGACGACAGGCTGCTGGTCACTGTGTCTGCACAGGACTACAGGCTGCTGGATCAGTGTCTGCACAGGACTACAGGCTGCTGGGTCAGTGTCTGTACAGGACTACAGGCTGGTGGGTCACTGTGTCTGCACAGGACTACAGGATGCTGGGTCACTGTGTTGCACAGGACTACAGGCTGCTGTGTCAGTGTGTCTTCACAGGACTACAGGCTGCTGGTCAGTGTGTCTGCACAGGACTACAGGCTGCTGGGTCAGTGTCTACACAGGACTACAGGCTGCTGGTCACTGTGTATGCACAGGACTACATGCTGCTGGGTCAGTGTCTCTGCACAGGAGTACAGGCTGCTGGGTCACTGTGTCTGCACAGGACTACAGGCTGCTGGGTCACTGTGTCTGCACAGGACTACAGGCTGCTGGGTCAGTGTCTCTGCACAGGACTACAGGCTGCTGGGTCAGTGTCTCTGCACAGGACTACAGGCTGCTGGGTCAGTGTCTGCACAGGACTACAGGCTGCTGTATCAGTGTGTCTGCACAGGACTACAGGCTGCTGGGTCAGTGTGTCTGCACTGGACTACAGGCTGCTGGGTCAGTGTCTGCACAGGACTACAGGCTGCTGGGTCAGTGTCTGCACAGGACTACAGGCTGCTGGTCACTGTGTCTGCACAGGACTACAGCTGCTGGGTCACTGTGTCTGCACAGGACTACAGGCTGCTGGTCACTGTGTCTGCACAGGACTACAGGCTGCTGGGTCACTGTGTCTGCACAGGACTACAGGCTGCTGGGTCACTGTGTCTGCACAGGACTACAGGCTGCTGGTCACTGTGTCTGCACAGGACTACAGGCTGCTGTTCACTGTGTCTGCACAAGACTATAGGCTGCCGGGTCACTGTGTCTGCACAGGACTACAGGCTGCTGGTCACTGTGTCTGCACAGGACTACAGGCTGCTGGGTCACTGTGTCTGCACAGGACTACAGGCTGCTGGGTCACTGTGTCTGCACAGGACTACAGGCTGCTGGGTCACTGTGTCTGCACAGGACTACAGGCTGCTGGGTCAGTGTGTCTGCACAGGACTACAGGCTGCTGGGTCAGTGTGTCTGCACAGGACTACAGGCTGCTGGGTCAGTGTGTCTGCACAGGACTACCGGCTGCTGGGTCACTGTGTCTGCACAGGACTACCGGCTGCTGGTCAGTGTGTCTGCACAGGACTACCGGCTGCTGGGTCAGTGTGTCTGCACAGGACTACAGGCTGCTGGGTCAGTGTGTCTGCACAGGACTACAGGCTGCTGTGTCAGTGTGTCTGCACAGGACTACAGGCTGCTGGTCAGTGTATCTGCACAGGACTACAGGCTGCTGGGTCAGTGTGTCTGCACAGGACTACAGGCTGCTGGGTCAGTGTCTGCACAGGACTACAGGCTGCTGGTCAGTGTCTGCACAGGACTACAGGCTGCTGGTCAGTGTCTGCACAGGACTACAGGTTGCTGGGTCACTGTGTCTGCACAGGACTACAGGTTGCTGGGTCAGTGTCTGCACAGGACTACAGGCTGCTGGGTCACTGTGTCTGCACAGGACTACAGGCTGCTGGGTCACTGTGTCTGCACAGGACTACAGGCTGCTGGGTTAGTGTGTCCGCACAGGACTACAGGCTGCTGGTCACTGTGTCTGCACAGGACTACAGGCTGCTGGGTCAGTGTCTCTGCACAGGACTACAGGCTGCTGGGTCACTGTGTCTGCACTGGACTACAGGCTGCTGGGTCATTGTGTCTGCACAGGACTACAGGCTGCTGGGTCACTGTGTCTGCACAGGACTACAGGCTGCTGGGTCACTGTGTCTGCACAGGACTACAGGCTGCTGGGTCACTGTGTCTGCACAGGACTACAGGCTGCTGGGTCACTGTGTCTGCACAGGACTACAGGCTGCTGGGTCACTGTGTCTGCACAGGACTACAGGCTGCTGGGTCAGTGTGTCTGCACAGGACTACAGGCTGCTGGGTCAGTGTGTCTGCACAGGACTACAGGCTGCTGGGTCAGTGTGTCTGCACAGGACTACCGGCTGCTGGGTCACTGTGTCAGCACAGGACTACCGGCTGCTGGTCAGTGTGTCTGCACAGGACTACCGGCTGCTGGGTCAGTGTGTCTGCACAGGACTACAGGCTGCTGGGTCAGTGTGTCTGCACTGGACTACAGGCTGCTGGGTCAGTGTGTCTGCACAGGACTACAGGCTGCTGGGTCAGTGTCTGCACAGGACTACAGGCTGCTGGTCAGTGTCTGCACAGGACTACAGGCTGCTGGTCAGTGTCTGCACAGGACTACAGGTTGCTGGGTCACTGTGTCTGCACAGGACTACAGGCTGCTGGGTCAGTGTCTGCACAGGACTACAGGCTGCTGGGTCACTGTGTCTGCACAGGACTACAGGCTGCTGGGTCACTGTGTCTGCATAGGACTACAGGCTGCTGGGTTAGTGTGTCTGCACAGGACTACAGGCTGCTGGTCTCTGTGTCTGCACAGGACTACAGGCTGCTGGGTCAGTGTCTCTGCACAGGACTACAGGCTGCTGGGTCACTGTGTCTGCACTGGACTACAGGCTGCTGGGTGATTGTGTCTGCACAGGACTACAGGCTGCTGGGTCACTGTGTCTGCACAGGACTACAGGCTGCTGGGTCACTGTGTCTGCACAGGACTACAGGCTGCTGGGTCACTGTGTCTGCACAGGACTACAGGCTGCTGGGTCACTGTGTCTGCGCTGGACTACAGGCGGCTGGGTCACTGTGTCTGCACAGGACTACCGGCTGCTGGTCAGTGTGTCTGCACAGGACTACAGGATGCTGGGTCAGTGTGTCTGCACAGGACTACAGGCTGCTGGTCACTGTGTCTGCACAGGACTACAGGCTGCTGGTCACTGTGTCTGCACAGGACTCCAGGCTGCTGGTCAGTGTGTCTGCACAGGACTACAGGCTGCTGGGTCAGTGTGTCTGCACAGGACTACAGGCTGCTGGTCACTGTGTCTGCACAGGACTACAGGCTGCTGGGTCACTGTGTCTGCACAGGACTACAGGCTGCTGGGTCACTGTGTCTGCACAGGACTACAGGCTGCTGGGTCAGTGTGTCTGCACAGGACTACAGGCTGCTGGTCACTGTGTCTGCACAGGACTACAGGCTGCTGGGTCACTGTGTCTGCACAGGACTACAGGCTGCTGGGTCACTGTGTCTGCACAGGACTACAGGCTGCTGGGTCACTGTGTCTGCACAGGACTACAGGCTGCTGGGTCAGTGTCTGCACAGGACTACAGGCTGCTGGTCAGTGTGTCTGCACAGGACTACAGGCTGCTGGGTCAGTGTGTCTGCACAGGACTACAGGCTGCTGGGTCAGTGTGTCTGCACAGGACTACAGGCTGCTGGGTCAGTGTGTCTGCACAGGACTACAGGCTGCTGGGTCACTGTGTCTGCACAGGACTACAGGCTGCTGGGTCACTGTGTCTGCACAGGACTACAGGCTGCTGGGTCACTGTGTCTGCACAGGACTACAGGCTGCTGGGTCACTGTGGCTGCACAGTACTACAGGCTGCTGGGTCACTGTGTCTGCACAGGACTACAGGCTGCTGGGTCACTGTGTCTGCACAGGACTACAGGCTGCTGGGTCACTGTGTCTGCACAGGACTACAGGCTGCTGGGTCACTGTGTCTGCACAGGACTACAGGCTGCTGGGTCAGTGTGTCTGCACAGGACTACAGGCTGCTGGGTCAGTGTGTCTGCACAGGACTACAGGCTGCTGGGTCAGTGTGTCTGCACAGGACTACCGGCTGCTGGGTCACTGTGTCTGCACAGGACTACCGGCTGCTGGTCAGTGTGTCTGCACAGGACTACCGGCTGCTGGGTCAGTGTGTCTGCACAGGACTACAGGCTGCTGGGTCAGTGTGTCTGCACAGGACTACAGGCTGCTGTGTCAGTGTGTCTGCACAGGACTACAGGCTGCTGGTCAGTGTATCTGCACAGGACTACAGGCTGCTGGGTCAGTGTGTCTGCACAGGACTACAGGCTGCTGGGTCAGTGTCTGCACAGGACTACAGGCTGCTGGTCAGTGTCTGCACAGGACTACAGGCTGCTGGTCAGTGTCTGCACAGGACTACAGGTTGCTGGGTCACTGTGTCTGCACAGGACTACAGGCTGCTGGGTCAGTGTCTGCACAGGACTACAGGCTGCTGGGTCACTGTGTCTGCACAGGACTACAGGCTGCTGGGTCACTGTGTCTGCACAGGACTACAGGCTGCTGGGTTAGTGTGTCCGCACAGAACTACAGGCTGCTGGTCACTGTGTCTGCACAGGACTACAGGCTGCTGGGTCAGTGTCTCTGCACAGGACTACAGGCTGCTGGGTCACTGTGTCTGCACTGGACTACAGGCTGCTGGGTCATTGTGTCTGCACAGGACTACAGGCTGCTGGGTCACTGTGTCTGCACAGGACTACAGGCTGCTGGGTCACTGTGTCTGCACAGGACTACAGGCTGCTGGGTCAATGTGTCTGCACAGGACTACAGGCTGCTGGGTCACTGTGTCTGCACAGGACTACAGGCTGCTGGGTCACTGTGTCTGCACAGGACTACAGGCTGCTGGGTCAGTGTGTCTGCACAGGACTACAGGCTGCTGGGTCAGTGTGTCTGCACAGGACTACAGGCTGCTGGGTCAGTGTGTCTGCACAGGACTACCGGCTGCTGGGTCACTGTGTCAGCACAGGACTACCGGCTGCTGGTCAGTGTGTCTGCACAGGACTACCGGCTGCTGGGTCAGTGTGTCTGCACAGGACTACAGGCTGCTGGGTCAGTGGATCTGCACTGGACTACAGGCTGCTGGGTCAGTGTGTCTGCACAGGACTACAGGCTGCTGGGTCAGTGTCTGCACAGGACTACAGGCTGCTGGTCAGTGTCTGCACAGGACTATAGGCTGCTGGTCAGTGTCTGCACAGGACTACAGGTTGCTGGGTCACTGTGTCTGCACAGGACTACAGGCTGCTGGGTCAGTGTCTGCACAGGACTACAGGCTGCTGGGTCACTGTGTCTGCACAGGACTACAGGCTGCTGGGTCACTGTGTCTGCATAGGACTACAGGCTGCTGGGTTAGTGTGTCTGCACAGGACTACAGGCTGCTGGTCACTGTGTCTGCACAGGACTACAGGCTGCTGGGTCAGTGTCTCTGCACAGGACTACAGGCTGCTGGGTCACTGTGTCTGCACTGGACTACAGGCTGCTAGGTCATTGTGTCTGCACAGGACTACAGGCTGCTGGGTCACTGTGTCTGCACAGGACTACAGGCTGCTGGGTCACTGTGTCTGCACAGGACTACAGGCTGCTGGGTCACTGTGTCTGCACAGGACTACAGGCTGCTGGGTCACTGTGTCTGCGCTGGACTACAGGCGGCTGGGTCACTGTGTCTGCACAGGACTACCGGCTGCTGGTCAGTGTGTCTGCACAGGACTACAGGATGCTGGGTCAGTGTGTCTGCACAGGACTACAGGCTGCTGGTCACTGTGTCTGCACAGGACTACAGGCTGCTGGTCACTGTGTCTGCACAGGACTCCAGGCTGCTGGTCAGTGTGTCTGCACAGGACTACAGGCTGCTGGGTCAGTGTGTCTGCACAGGACTACAGGCTGCTGGTCACTGTGTCTGCACAGGACTACAGGCTGCTGGGTCACTGTGTCTGCACAGGACTACAGGCTGCTGGGTCACTGTGTCTGCACTGGACTACAGGCTGCTGGGTCACTGTGGCTGCACAGGACTACAGGCTGCTGGTCACTGTGTCTGCACAGGACTACAGGCTGCTGGGTCACTGTGTCTGCACAGGACTACAGGCTGCTGGGTCACTGTGTCTGCACAGGACTACAGGCTGCTGGGTCACTGTGTCTGCACAGGACTACAGGCTGCTGGGTCACTGTGTCTGCACAGGACTACAGGCTGCTGGGTCACTGTGTCTGCACAGGACTACAGGCTGCTGGTCAGTGTGTCTGCACAGGACTACAGGCTGCTGGGTCAGTGTGTCTGCACAGGACTACAGGCTGCTGGGTCAGTGTGTCTGCACAGGACTACAGGCTGCTGGGTCACTGTGTCTGCACAGGACTACAGGCTGCTGGGTCACTGTGTCTGCACAGGACTACAGGCTGCTGGGTCACTGTGTCTGCACAGGACTACAGGCTGCTGGGTCACTGTGTCTGCACAGGACTACAGGCTGCTGGGTCACTGTGGCTGCACAGTACTACAGGCTGCTGGGTCACTGTGTCTGCACAGGACTACAGGCTGCTGGGTCAGTGTGTCTGCACAGGACTACAGGCTGCTGGGTCAGTGTGTCTGCACAGGACTACAGGCTGCTGGGTCAGTGTGTCTGCACAGGACTACAGGCTGCTGGGTCAGTGTGTCTGCACAGGACTACAGTCTGCTGGCTCAGTGTGTCTGCACAGGACTACAGGCTGCTGGGTCACTGTGTCTGCACAGGACTACAGGCTGCTGGGTCAGTGTGTCTGCACAGGACTACAGGCTGCTGGTCACTGTGTCTGCACAGGACTACAGGCTGCTGGGTCACTGTGTCTGCACAGGACTACAGGCTGCTGGGTCACTGTGTCTGCACAGGACTACAGGCTGCTGGGTCACTGTGTCTGCACAGGACTACAGGCTGCTGGTCAGTGTGTCTGCACAGGACTACAGGCTGCTGGTCAGTGTGTCTGCACAGGACTACAGGCTGCTGGGTCACTGTGTCTGCACAGGACTACAGGCTGCTGGGTCACTGTGTCTGCACAGGACTACAGGCTGCTGGGTCAGTGTGTCTGCACAGGACTACAGGCTGCTGGGTCACTGTGTCTGCACAGGACTACAGGCTGCTGGGTCACTGTGTCTGCACTGGACTACAGGCTGCTGGGTCACTGTGGCTGCACAGTACTACAGGCTGCTGGGTCACTGTGTCTGCACAGGACTACAGGCTGCTGGGTCACTGTGTCTGCACAGGACTACAGGCTGCTGGGTCAGTGTCTGCACAGGACTACAGGCTGCTGGGTCACTGTGTCTGCACTGGACTACAGGCTGCTTGGTCACTGTGGCTGCACAGTACTACAGGCTGCTGGGTCACTGTGGCTGCACAGGACTACATGCTGCTGGGTCACTGTGTCTGCACAGTACTACAGGCTGCTGGGTCAGTGTCTGCACAGGACTACAGGCTGCTGGGTCAGTGTGTCTGCACAGGACTACAGGCTGCTGGTTCACTGTGGCTGCACAGGACTACAGGCTGCTGGGTCACTGTGTCTGCACAGGACTACAGGCTGCTGGGTCACTGTGTCTGCACAGGACTACAGGCTGCTGGGTCACTGTGTCTGCACAGGACTACAGGCTGCTGGGTCACTGTGTCTGCACAGGACTACAGGCTGCTGGGTCACTGTGTCTGCACAGGACTACAGGCTGCTGGGTCAGTGTCTGCACAGGACTACAGGCTGCTGGGTCACTGTGTCTGCACTGGACTACAGGCTGCTTGGTCACTGTGGCTGCACAGTACTACAGGCTGCTGGGTCACTGTGGCTGCACAGGACTACATGCTGCTGGGTCACTGTGTCTGCACAGTACTACAGGCTGCTGGGTCAGTGTCTGCACAGGACTACAGGCTGCTGGGTCAGTGTGTCTGCACAGGACTACAGGCTGCTGGTTCACTGTGGCTGCACAGGACTACAGGCTGCTGGGTCACTGTGTCTGCACAGGACTACAGGCTGCTGGGTCACTGTGTCTGCACAGGACTACAGGCTGCTGGGTCACTGTGTCTGCACAGGACTACAGGCTGCTGGGTCACTGTGTCTGCACAGGACTACAGGCTGCTGGGTCACTGTGTCTGCACAGGACTACAGGCTGCTGGGTCAGTGTCTGCACAGGACTGCAGGCTGCTGGGTCAGTGTGTCTGCACAGGACTACAGGCTGCTGGGTCAGTGTGTCTGCACAGGACTACAGGCTGCTGGGTCAGTGTCTGCACAGGACTACAGGCTGCTGCTTCACTGTGTCTGCACAGGACTACAGGCTGCTGGGTCACTGTGTCTGCACAGGACTACAGGCTGCTGGGTCACTGTGTCTGCACAGGACTACAGGCTGCTGGGTCACTGTGTCTGCACAGGACTACAGGCTGCTGGGTCACTGTGTCTGCACAGGACTACAGGCTGCTGGGTCAGTGTCTGCACAGGACTGCAGGCTACTGGGTCAGTGTGTCTGCACAGGACTACAGGCTGCTGGGTCAGTGTGTCTGCACAGGACTACAGGCTGCTGGGTCAGTGTCTGCACAGGACTACAGGCTGCTGGGTCAGTGTGTCTGCACAGGACTACAGGCTGCTGGTCACTGTGTCTGCACAGGACTACAGGCTGCTGGGTCACTGTGTCTGCACAGGACTACAGGCTGCTGGGTCACTGTGTCTGCACAGGACTACAGGCTGCTGGGTCACTGTGTCTGCACAGGACTACAGGCTGCTGTTCACTGTGTCTGCACAGGACTCCAGGCTGTTGGTCAGTGTGTCTGCACAGGACTCCAGGCTGATGGGTCACTGTGTCTGCACAGGACTACAGGCTGCTGGGTCACTGTGTCTGCACAGGACTACAGGCTGCTGGGTCAGTGTGTCTGCACAGGACTACAGGCTGCTGGGTCACTGTGTCTGCACAGGACTACAGGCTGCTGGGTCACTGTGTCTGCACTGGACTACAGGCTGCTGGGTCACTGTGGCTGCACAGTACTACAGGCTGCTGGGTCACTGTGTCTGCACAGGACTACAGGCTGCTGGGTCACTGTGTCTGCACAGTACTACAGGCTGCTGGGTCAGTGTCTGCACAGGACTACAGGCTGCTGGGTCAGTGTTTCTGCACAGGACTACAGGCTGCTGGTTCACTGTGGCTGCACAGGACTACAGGCTGCTGGGTCAGTGTGTCTGCACAGGACTACAGGCTGCTGGGTCACTGTGTCTGCACAGGACTACAGGCTGCTGGGTCACTGTGTCTGCACAGGACTACAGGCTGCTGGGTCACTGTGTCTGCACAGGACTACAGGCTGCTGGGTCACTGTGTCTGCACAGGACTACAGGCTGCTGGGTCAGTGTCTGCACAGGACTGCAGGCTGCTGGGTCAGTGTGTCTGCACAGGACTACAGGCTGCTGGGTCAGTGTGTCTGCACAGGACTACATGCTGCTGGGTCAGTGTCTGCACAGGACTACAGGCTGCTGCTTCACTGTGTCTGCACAGGACTACAGGCTGCTGGGTCACTGTGTCTGCACAGGACTACAGGCTGCTGGGTCAGTGTGTCTGCACAGGACTACAGGCTGCTGGGTCACTGTGTCTGCACAGGACTACAGGCTGCTGGGTCACTGTGGCTGCACAGGACTACAGGCTGCTGGGTCACTGTGTCTGCACAGGACTACAGGCTGCTGGGTCACTGTGTCTGCACAGGACTACAGGCTGCTGGGTCACTGTGTCTGCACAGGACTACAGGCTGCTGGGTCACTGTGTCTGCACAGGACTACAGGCTGCTGGGTCACTGTGTCTGCACAGGACTACAGGCTGCTGGGTCACTGTGTCTGCACAGGACTACAGGCTGCTGGGTCACTGTGTCTGCACAGGACTACAGGCTGCTGGGTCAGTGTCTGCACAGGACTACAGGCTGCTGGGTCACTGTGTCTGCACAGGACTGCAGGCTGCTGGGTCAGTGTGTCTGCACAGGACTACAGGCTGCTGGGTCACTGTGTCTGCACAGGACTACAGGCTGCTGGGTCAGTGTGTCTGCACAGGACTACAGGCTGCTGGGTCAGTGTCTGCACAGGACTACAGGCTGCTGGGTCAGTGTCTGCACAGGACTACAGGCTGCTGCTTCACTGTGTCTGCACAGGACTACAGGCTGCTGGGTCAGTGTGTCTGCACAGGACTGCAGGCTGCTGGGTCACTGTGTCTGCACAGGACTACAGGCTGCTGGGTCAGTGTGTCTGCACAGGACTACAGGCTGCTGGGTCAGTGTCTGCACAGGACTACAGGCTGCTGGGTCAGTGTCTGCACAGGACTACAGGCTGCTGCTTCACTGTGTCTGCACAGGACTACAGGCTGCTGGGTCACTGTGTCTGCACAGGACTACAGGCTGCTGGGTCACTGTGTCTGCACAGGACTACAGGCTGCTGGGTCACTGTGTCTGCACAGGACTACAGGCTGCTGGGTCACTGTGTCTGCACAGGACTACAGGCTGCTGGGTCACTGTGTCTGCACAGGACTACAGGCTGCTGGGTCAGTGTGTCTGCACAGGACTACAGGCTGCTGGGTCACTGTGTCTGCACAGGACTACAGGCTGCTGGGTCACTGTGTCTGCACAGGACTACAGGCTGCTGGGTCACTGTGTCTGCACAGGACTACAGGCTGCTGGGTCACTGTGTCTGCACAGGACTACAGGCTGCTGGGTCAGTGTCTGCACAGGACTACAGGCTGCTGGGTCAGTGTCTGCACAGGACTACAGGCTGCTGGGTCACTGTGTCTGCACAGGACTGCAGGCTGCTGGGTCAGTGTGTCTGCACAGGACTACAGGCTGCTGGGTCACTGTGTCTGCACAGGACTACAGGCTGCTGGGTCAGTGTGTCTGCACAGGACTACAGGCTGCTGGGTCAGTGTCTGCACAGGACTACAGGCTGCTGGGTCAGTGTCTGCACAGGACTACAGGCTGCTGCTTCACTGTGTCTGCACAGGACTACAGGCTGCTGGGTCAGTGTGTCTGCACAGGACTGCAGGCTGCTGGGTCACTGTGTCTGCACAGGACTACAGGCTGCTGGGTCAGTGTGTCTGCACAGGACTACAGGCTGCTGGGTCAGTGTCTGCACAGGACTACAGGCTGCTGGGTCAGTGTCTGCACAGGACTACAGGCTGCTGCTTCACTGTGTCTGCACAGGACTACAGGCTGCTGGGTCAGTGTGTCTGCACAGGACTAAAGGCTTCTGGGTCAGTGTCTCTGCACAGGACTACAGGCTGCTGGGTCACTGTGTCTGCACAGGACTACAGGCTGCTGGGTCACTGTGTCTGCACAGGACTACAGGCTGCTGGGTCACTGTGTCTGCACAGGACTACAGGCTGCTGGGTCAGTGTCTGCACAGGACTACAGGCTGCTGGGTCAGTGTCTGCACAGGACTACAGGCTGCTGGGTCACTGTGTCTGCACAGGACTGCAGGCTGCTGGGTCAGTGTGTCTGCACAGGACTGCAGGCTGCTGGGTCACTGTGTCTGCACAGGACTACAGGCTGCTGGGTCAGTGTGTCTGCACAGGACTACAGGCTGCTGGGTCAGTGTCTGCACAGGACTACAGGCTGCTGGGTCAGTGTCTGCACAGGACTGCAGGCTGCTGGGTCAGTGTGTCTGCACAGGACTACAGGCTGCTGGGTCAGTGTGTCTGCACAGGACTACAGGCTGCTGGGTCAGTGTCTGCACAGGACTACAGGCTGCTGGGTCAGTGTGTCTGCACAGGACTACAGGCTGCTGGTCACTGTGTCTGCACAGGACTACAGGCTGCTGGGTCACTGTGTCTGCACAGGACTACAGGCTGCTGGGTCACTGTGTCTGCACAGGACTACAGGCTGCTGGGTCACTGTGTCTGCACAGGACTACAGGCTGCTGTTCACTGTGTCTGCACAGGACTCCAGGCTGTTGGTCAGTGTGTCTGCACAGGACTCCAGGCTGATGGGTCACTGTGTCTGCACAGGACTACAGGCTGCTGGGTCACTGTGTCTGCACAGGACTACAGGCTGCTGGGTCAGTGTGTCTGCACAGGACTACAGGCTGCTGGGTCACTGTGTCTGCACAGGACTACAGGCTGCTGGGTCACTGTGTCTGCACTGGACTACAGGCTGCTGGGTCACTGTGGCTGCACAGTACTACAGGCTGCTGGGTCACTGTGTCTGCACAGGACTACAGGCTGCTGGGTCACTGTGTCTGCACAGTACTACAGGCTGCTGGGTCAGTGTCTGCACAGGACTACAGGCTGCTGGGTCAGTGTTTCTGCACAGGACTACAGGCTGCTGGTTCACTGTGGCTGCACAGGACTACAGGCTGCTGGGTCAGTGTGTCTGCACAGGACTACAGGCTGCTGGGTCACTGTGTCTGCACAGGACTACAGGCTGCTGGGTCACTGTGTCTGCACAGGACTACAGGCTGCTGGGTCACTGTGTCTGCACAGGACTACAGGCTGCTGGGTCACTGTGTCTGCACAGGACTACAGGCTGCTGGGTCAGTGTCTGCACAGGACTGCAGGCTGCTGGGTCAGTGTGTCTGCACAGGACTACAGGCTGCTGGGTCAGTGTGTCTGCACAGGACTACATGCTGCTGGGTCAGTGTCTGCACAGGACTACAGGCTGCTGCTTCACTGTGTCTGCACAGGACTACAGGCTGCTGGGTCACTGTGTCTGCACAGGACTACAGGCTGCTGGGTCAGTGTGTCTGCACAGGACTACAGGCTGCTGGGTCACTGTGTCTGCACAGGACTACAGGCTGCTGGGTCACTGTGGCTGCACAGGACTACAGGCTGCTGGGTCACTGTGTCTGCACAGGACTACAGGCTGCTGGGTCACTGTGTCTGCACAGGACTACAGGCTGCTGGGTCACTGTGTCTGCACAGGACTACAGGCTGCTGGGTCACTGTGTCTGCACAGGACTACAGGCTGCTGGGTCACTGTGTCTGCACAGGACTACAGGCTGCTGGGTCACTGTGTCTGCACAGGACTACAGGCTGCTGGGTCACTGTGTCTGCACAGGACTACAGGCTGCTGGGTCAGTGTCTGCACAGGACTACAGGCTGCTGGGTCACTGTGTCTGCACAGGACTGCAGGCTGCTGGGTCAGTGTGTCTGCACAGGACTACAGGCTGCTGGGTCACTGTGTCTGCACAGGACTACAGGCTGCTGGGTCAGTGTGTCTGCACAGGACTACAGGCTGCTGGGTCAGTGTCTGCACAGGACTACAGGCTGCTGGGTCAGTGTCTGCACAGGACTACAGGCTGCTGCTTCACTGTGTCTGCACAGGACTACAGGCTGCTGGGTCAGTGTGTCTGCACAGGACTGCAGGCTGCTGGGTCACTGTGTCTGCACAGGACTACAGGCTGCTGGGTCACTGTGTCTGCACAGGACTACAGGCTGCTGGGTCAGTGTCTGCACAGGACTACAGGCTGCTGGGTCAGTGTCTGCACAGGACTACAGGCTGCTGCTTCACTGTGTCTGCACAGGACTACAGGCTGCTGGGTCAGTGTGTCTGCACAGGACTAAAGGCTTCTGGGTCAGTGTCTCTGCACAGGACTACAGGCTGCTGGGTCACTGTGTCTGCACAGGACTACAGGCTGCTGGGTCACTGTGTCTGCACAGGACTACAGGCTGCTGGGTCACTGTGTCTGCACAGGACTACAGGCTGCTGGGTCACTGTGTCTGCACAGGACTACAGGCTGCTGGGTCAGTGTGTCTGCACAGGACTACAGGCTGCTGGGTCAGTGTGTCTGCACAGGACTACAGGCTGCTGGGTCACTGTGTCTGCACAGGACTACAGGCTGCTGGGTCACTGTGTCTGCACAGGACTACAGGCTGCTGGGTCACTGTGTCTGCACAGGACTACAGGCTGCTGGGTCACTGTGTCTGCACAGGACTACAGGCTGCTGGGTCAGTGTCTGCACAGGACTACAGGCTGCTGGGTCAGTGTCTGCACAGGACTACAGGCTGCTGGGTCACTGTGTCTGCACAGGACTGCAGGCTGCTGGGTCAGTGTGTCTGCACAGGACTACAGGCTGCTGGGTCACTGTGTCTGCACAGGACTACAGGCTGCTGGGTCAGTGTGTCTGCACAGGACTACAGGCTGCTGGGTCAGTGTCTGCACAGGACTACAGGCTGCTGGGTCAGTGTCTGCACAGGACTACAGGCTGCTGCTTCACTGTGTCTGCACAGGACTACAGGCTGCTGGGTCAGTGTGTCTGCACAGGACTGCAGGCTGCTGGGTCACTGTGTCTGCACAGGACTACAGGCTGCTGGGTCAGTGTGTCTGCACAGGACTACAGGCTGCTGGGTCAGTGTCTGCACAGGACTACAGGCTGCTGGGTCAGTGTCTGCACAGGACTACAGGCTGCTGCTTCACTGTGTCTGCACAGGACTACAGGCTGCTGGGTCAGTGTGTCTGCACAGGACTAAAGGCTTCTGGGTCAGTGTCTCTGCACAGGACTACAGGCTGCTGGGTCACTGTGTCTTCACAGGACTACAGGCTGCTGGGTCACTGTGTCTGCACAGGACTACAGGCTGCTGGGTCACTGTGTCTGCACAGGACTACAGGCTGCTGGGTCACTGTGTCTGCACAGGACTACAGGCTGCTGGGTCACTGTGTCTGCACAGGACTACAGGCTGCTGGGTCAGTGTGTCTGCACAGGACTACAGGCTGCTGGGTCACTGTGTCTGCACAGGACTACAGGCTGCTGGGTCACTGTGTCTGCACAGGACTACAGGCTGCTGGGTCAGTGTCTGCACAGGACTACAGGCTGCTGGGTCAGTGTCTGCACAGGACTACAGGCTGCTGGGTCAGTGTCTGCACAGGACTACAGGCTGCTGGGTCACTGTGTCTGCACAGGACTGCAGGCTGCTGGGTCAGTGTGTCTGCACAGGACTACAGGCTGCTGGGTCACTGTGTCTGCACAGGACTACAGGCTGCTGGGTCAGTGTGTCTGCACAGGACTACAGGCTGCTGGGTCAGTGTCTGCACAGGACTACAGGCTGCTGGGTCAGTGTCTGCACAGGACTACAGGCTGCTGCTTCACTGTGTCTGCACAGGACTACAGGCTGCTGGGTCACTGTGTCTGCACAGGACTACAGGCTGCTGGGTCACTGTGTCTGCACAGGACTACAGGCTGCTGGGTCACTGTGTCTGCACAGGACTACAGGCTGCTGGTCACTGTCTGCACAGGACTACAGGCTGCTGGGTCACTGTGTCTGCACAGGACTACAGGCTGCTGGGTCAGTGTCTGCACAGGACTACAGGCTGCTGGGTCAGTGTCTGCACAGGACTACAGGCTGCTGGGTCAGTGTCTGCACAGGACTACAGGCTGCTGGGTCACTGTGTCTGCACAGGACTGCAGGCTGCTGGGTCAGTGTGTCTGCACAGGACTACAGGCTGCTGGGTCACTGTGTCTGCACAGGACTACAGGCTGCTGGGTCAGTGTGTCTGCACAGGACTACAGGCTGCTGGGTCAGTGTCTGCACAGGACTACAGGCTGCTGGGTCAGTGTCTGCACAGGACTACAGGCTGCTGCTTCACTGTGTCTGCACAGGACTACAGGCTGCTGGGTCACTGTGTCTGCACAGGACTACAGGCTGCTGGGTCACTGTGTCTGCACAGGACTACAGGCTGCTGGGTCACTGTGTCTGCACAGGACTACAGGCTGCTGGTCACTGTCTGCACAGGACTACAGGCTGCTGGGTCAGTGTGTCTGCACAGGACTACAGGCTGCTGGTCGCTGTGCTGGCTGGCTGGTCACGCCTGTCCCTGTGGGAGGAGCCGAGCAGTACACCCACAGCCCCTAGCCCCCCCCCCCCCCCAGCCTGCGGTGTAGACCGCGGAGACTGCGCTGAGTTGTGGAGCGGGTACTAGGAGCGGGTGTCCTCTGCCCAGGGCTCCTGCTGACCAGAGCAAGGGAACCGGCTCAACCCCCGCAGCCCCAGGGTGGCGCTCGGAGCCTCTGCACATGCGGCGTGGACCGGGGAGGGAGGCGCGGACCGCGGGCTCACTGCTGAGTTCACGGCGGGGAGACTGCAGGGCTGGTGCGGGGCAGGCGGGCGGCCGCGTGGGGCGGGAAAGCGGGATGGCAGGCGGGGCAGGTGCGGGGCTGGTTTGAGGAACGGCGGACAGGTGCGGGACAGTGGGGCAGACGCGGGGCAGCGGGCAGATGAGGGTCAGCGGGCAGGTGCGGGGTATCGGGCAGATGAGGGTCAGCGGGCAGGCGCGGGGTATCGGGCAGATGAGGGTCAGCGGGCAGGTGCGGGGTATCGGGCAGATGAGGGTCAGCGGGCAGGCGCGGGGTATCGGGCAGATGAGGGTCAGCGGGCAGGCGCGGGGCAGCTGGCAGGCGCGGGGCACGTGCGCGGCAGGCGCGTGGCTTGTGCGGGGCAGCGGGCAGGCGCGTGGCAGGTGCGGGGCAGCGGGCCATGTGCGGGGTTTCGGGGCAGGTGCGGGGCAGCGGTCAGGCGCGGGCCATGTGCGGGGCAGCGGGCATGTGCGGGGCAGCGGGGCAGGCGCGGGGCAGGTGCGGGGCAGGCGCGGGGCAGCGGGCAGGCGCGGGGCAGCTGGGCAGGCGCGGGGCAGGCGCGGGGCAGGCGCGGGGCAGCGGGGCAGGCGCGGGGCAGCGGGGCAGGCGCGGGGCAGGTGCGGGGCAGGCGCGGGGCAGCGGGCAGGCGCGGGGCAGGCGCGGGGCAGGTGCGGGCGCGCTGACCTTTGAGCTGCGGCAGGGCCTGGAGCTCGGCGGGGCCGCCCTGGCCGCGGAACTGCGAGGAGCCCTGCGAGCGCTTCTGGCGCCGCGCCCTGCGCACCGACTTCCGGGTGAAGCCGTCCACCTTCTCGGCGGCCGAGATGGCGGCGCCCGCGGGCGGCAGCAACGACGACATCCCGCCGGCGGCGGGCGGGGCGGGCGGCGCGGCCCGCGGCTCCTCGGGGGCGGACGGCGCCGCCTCACGGCCGCATAGCCGACCCTCCGGAGCGCGGCCGGGCGCCAACAAGTTGCGGGGCGCCCCTCACAGGACGCCGCCCGGCCGGCCCGGAGCCGCCACCGCGGACGCCGCCATCGCGGGCGCCGCTCGTCGGCCCCGGTCCCGGCCCCGGCCCTCAGCGCGGCCCGTCGGCGCTCCGGTCCTCGAGACCCCCGGGCGCGGCGGCCGAGCGACACTGCGACTCGCGGGAGACGCTGCCGGGCGCCGGCGGGGGAGCGTGTGCGCGCGCTGCGGCGCGCCGCCGGGGGCGGGGCCTTCTGGGCGCGGGGCCTCCCGGGGCGGGGCGAGGCTGACGGACACCTCCCGCCGAGTCTCGCCAGCCTCTGGGAGTCGCCGGAGGGACTCGGGGGGCGGGGCGGCACGGTGCGTCCTCGGCCAATCACAAGGCTCAGCGGCGGCCGGGGGCGGGGCGAAGGGGGACCCCCGCCCCGCGAGGCGAGGAGGCGGGGTCGCGAGACGCGGTCGCTTGACGGACTGCGCGCTCAGCCAATCGGAAGTGAAGGCGGCCAGCGGGGCTCCGCCTGCGTCACAAGCGCTCAAGGAGGTCTCCCGGAGGGGCGGGGCGCCGCGTCTGCGCGACGGCTTCAGCCAAAACGCGTGGTGCACACAGCCTGTCACCTGGCGGGAGAAGTGGAGGAGGGAGCTGAGGTGGCAAAGGAGGACGCCCCTCCGCCCCCTCCCCGCTCCCGGCCAATGAGAAGCAGAAGCGACTCGCCGCGCGCGCCGGAGAGGGGCGGGCGCTACGTCACGGGAAGGGGGCGGGGCAAAGTCCGGCGGCCGAGCGAGCGGTGTGATTGACGGGCGGCGGGGAGAGCTCGTCCAATCGGAGCGAGGCGCTGGGGGCCTGGGCGGGGCTTGGGCCGCGTGGCGGCGCGGGACCCCGGGGACTGTCAGACTCTTGGGGGACTTGGGCTGCGCGTCCCGAGCAGGCGCCCCGCCGGACACAGTGGACACGCAGTGCCGGGCGAGCCGCGTCCAGCTCTTCCTCCCGGGTCAGGGTCCGGGATGTGCTTGCTTTATTTTTATTCTATTTTATTTCTTTATTGGGGGATTAATGTTTTACAGCCGACGGTGAATACAAGTTTGGACATGCATCACATTTCCCAGTTCTCCACGGAACAAGACGACCCCCACGAGGCCCTCCTCCGCCAGCATGTCCCAGCACCCGGACTTGGGTGCAACACACCTGCGCTTGTTTTAAATGCAGACTCCCAGGCCTGCGGGCGCCGTGCAGGCGTGAAGCCCCGGGCTTCATCCTCCGGCACGGCATGATCAGACAGGGAGAGTGTCTCTGTTGTTACGCACAGAATTAGAACCTATGGGGACATTACGGGGGTCTGGCCATTTACATCTTATTACCCATAGAAATCTGTTTAGCAGATTCTCATGCCTGAGGCTTCAAAGTCCCAGGTTCAATCCCCCGCACCACTATAGGCCTGAGTTGAGCTCTAGTAAAAATATTAAATGCAGGGAACCGGGCGGTAGCGCAGCGGGTTAAGAGCAGGTGGCGCAAAGCACAAGCACTGGCGTGAAGATCCCGGTTCGAGTCCCCGGCTCCCCACCTGCAGGGGAGTCGCTTCACAGGCGGTGAAGCAGGTCTGCAGGTGTCTGTCTGTCTGTCTCTCCCCTCTCTCTGTCTTCCCCTCCTCTCTCCATTTCTCTCTGTCCTATCCAACAACGACGGCATCAATAACAACAATAACTACAATAATAATAAAAAGACAAGGGCAACAACAGGGAAAATAAATAAGTAAAATTTTAAAAAATAATAATAAATGTTGAGTAAACAACCTAGATCATTCCCATACACACCCAAATTCCAAGGGACTGTCCTCTTGTCATCTGGATGTTGTTAAAAATAGATTGGGGCTGGGGAGATAGCATAATGGCAGTTACAGAAGCCAGAACTCCCACCTCCTGCACCACAAAAGAGGGCTGGCCCATACCCCAGAGGGGGGGAAACGTTAGGGGAAGATGACCAGAGGGCTCTGAACTCCAACTCCATCAAGACCCCAAGACCCAGAGAGAGAAGAGGGAAAAAGAAGGACACTTTGAACTATTAATAGGTGTAGTATGACTTTAGAGAGAGAAGGCAGGACCATAGGAAAATGGACAAATATATAGAAAAATATAGCCAGGGGGCCTAGCAGTGGGGCACCCAGCTCCCCACCCGCAGGGGGAACGTTTCACAAATGGTAAGGCAGGGCTGCAGGTGTCTCTGTCTCTCTTCCTCTATCTCCCCTTCTCTCTCAAATTTTCTCTGTCATATCCAATAAAATAGAAAAAATTGACTGCCAAGAGCAGTGGATTTTGAAATCAATATGAAATCACGAATAAAAAATTAAAAGAATAAAACATCACAAAAAGGAGAATTGAATGGCTACTACCACTTCACTGCACTAGACCCTAAGTCAGGAGAGGATGGAGAGCCGGCCACAGATTCACCTGGACGGTGGGAGCGCTCTTGCTCTGTCAAGGCCACGACCCAGGTTCCAGTCCAACCCCCACTACGTTGTGCTATGGTGCCCCTTCTTTCTTTCTGAAAGGGTGGCCTAGAGTGGTGAAACCCCCAGGGACAACTCAATACTTTTTTGAAAAATAAAAGGGAGTCGGCCGGTAGCGCAGCGGGTTAATCGCACGTGGCGCAAAGCGCAAGGACCGGCCATAAGGATCCAGGTTCGAGCCCCCGGCTCCCCACCTGCAGGGGAGTCCGCTTCACAGGTGGTGAAGCAGGTCTGCAGGTGTCTGTCTTTCTCTCCCCCTCTCTGTCTTCCCCTCCTCTCTCCATTTCTCTCTGTCCTAGCCAACAACGATGACAACAATAATAACTACAACAATAAAACAACTAGGGCGGGGCCAGGTGGTGGCGCACCTGGTTAAGCGCTCACATTACAGTGCACAAGGACCTGGGTTCAAGCCCCCAGTCCCCACCTGCAGGGGGAAAGCTTCACAAGTGGTGAGGCAGGGCTGCAGGTGTCTTTCTGTCTATCTCCCTCTCTATCTCCCCCTCTTCTCTCCATTTCTCTCTGTCTCTATCCAATAATAAATAAATATCTTTGAAAAAAACCTTAAAAATAAAAATAAAAAAACAAGGGCAACAAAAGAGAATAAATATTTTTAAGTGAGATGATCTAGATTATGATAAAATGATTTTTTATTTTTTAATATTTATTTTCCCTTTTGTTGCCCTTATTGTTTTATTGTTGTAGTTATTATTGTTGTCGTTGTTGGATAGGACAGAGAGAAATGGAGAGAGGAGGGGAAGACAGAGAGGGGGAGAGAAAGACAGACACCTACAGACCTGCTTCACCACCTGTGAAGCATCTCCCCTGCAGGTGGGGAGCCGGGGGCTTAAACCAGGATCCTTACTCCCGTCCTTGTGCTTGGCACCACATGCACTTAACCCGCTGGGCTACCGCCTGACTCCCAAGATGCTATTTTTAAACACGTCACACCTTTTCTATTTAAATACAGCGAAATAAGAAGAGATGAAAGACGACTCCTGGATGGTTTCACTCATGTGGAATCTGGAAAACTGATACATGGGTGGGGAAATAGCATAATGGTTATGCAAACTGACTCTCATGCCTGAGACTCCCAGGTCCCAGGTTCAGTCCCCCACAACACTATAAGCCAGAGGTGAACAGTGCTCTGGGAAAAGAAAAAGAAGAAGGAGAAGGAGGAGGGGGGAGGAGGAAGAGGAGGAGGGGGAGGAGGAAAAGGAGGGGGAGGGGAAGGGGAGGGGAGGAGGGGGAGGAGGAGGAGGAGAAAACTGATACACATGAACTTGCAAAAAACAAAATGATAAGAAAAAAAATCCAGAAGCAAGCAAACTGTGAGACTTGTGAGCACCTGGTGGTGATGTTTGGGAGGTGGGAGGTGGAGACACAGAGCTCTGGTGGTGGGTGTGGTGTGAACTCGACCCTGTGGTCTTACACTCCCGTACCCCACTATGCGTCACAGAGAAAAGTAGAAGAAAAGAACCATCCCCATACAAGCTGGTGTTAAGGAAACCTTGGGGTGGGGGGAGTGGTGGTTTCCTGAGGAAGGGAAGCAAGGCCCCACCCCAGATGAGTAGGGGAGGGGGCTGGGCGGTCATAATTCATCTGGCAGAAACAGCATTCCAGACGTCTTGTTACAGGATCAGGCGGAGCACCGAGTCCTGCAGAGCCCTCCAGCCAGGGAACAGTGCTCACAGAGGCCTTCCCCACAGTGCCTGCACCCGGGGGGTCACAGAAACACCCCAGGAATTCCGCAGGGAAGAGAGCAAAGGAGGGAGAGGCATTGCCATGTTCAAACTGAAGAGCAGTTACAAAGCAAGAAGAAAAATGGCCTTGTACAAACATTTTAAAGAGGGGACCAGGCAACGGAGCATCCAGGTAAGTGCACACACTACAGTGCACAAGGACCAAGGTTCAAACCCCTGGTCCTCACCTGCAGGGGAATGCTTCATGAGCGGTGAAGCGGGGCTGCAGGTAAGTGTCTCTTTGTCTCTTTTGCGCTCTACCAGCCCTTCCCCTCTCAATTTCTCTCTGTCTCTACCCAATAATAAATTAATTAATTAATTAAAAATCTTGAAGAGAAAGTATATGTTAGGTGATATCTTTGGCAAAGATAAAATGAAAATAATTCCTTTTTTTTTTTTTGGAGGAGGGGTTCTGCGGATCAAGGCCAGAGCTTCATGTGTGCAAAGTCCATGTTCCATCATGAGTTACATGCTTCGTGCATGCAAAGTCCATGTTCCATCGTGAGTTACATGCCTGCCTTCCAACACAGTGGATTTGATAAGAAGTTTCGACAGTCACAGGAAAATTAATATTCATGGGCTGAAAATGGCATGAAATGCCTAACAGTTTCTAGAAGTGATCTTTAGCAGACTTAGAGCTCATAGCTCTAGTATCTATGAGTTGGATTCTTGCACCAAAAAGAAAAAAAAAAACTTTTTTTTTCCATGGTGAGATAATAAAATGAATTATAATTTCTGTTATGAACATTTTGCTGGAAAGGAAAAATCTAGAAAGATATTCTTTCAGAAAATAAAAGCTATTCCACTAAGCCACTAAACAATCACCACTGAATACAAAAAAAAAAAAATCTTTCTAAATATATCAAAGTTCATTGGTTTAATTCTTTTTTAATTACAAGGATTTTTTTTTCTAACTTTAGAGAAATCATGTGCTATAAGTGACATTGCCCAGGAAATTAGGATGTGTTGATTTTCAAACTCTTTCAAATGTATGGGGAAAGGTCTTATTGTATAGTCTAAAGCTGACTCAGGCGGAGAAGATAGTGAAGTGGTGTGGTAGTAAGCCCCAAGTTTAGTTCTTACCACCACCCTATGCCAGGGCTGAGCAGTGCTGTGCGTGTTCTCTCGCTTATGGAAGTAAGTGGAAGTTCTGATGTCCGAATCCTGAGAGGCTACATAGAGGCTCAGTTCCTGCAGTCACAGGTCAGACGCAAGCAGTGCTACGGTGCTCTCCCTTTCTCTTTTGAAAAAAAACAAACAAATCAGGCTTTATTTTATTGTTTTAAGTCGTATAATTTTTTATACAGAGGCATTATTTATTTATTTATTAATAGGAAATATAGGAGGAGAGAGAGAAAGGACCAGACATCAGCCTGGTACATGTGCTGCTGGGGACTGAACTCAGGACCTCATGCTTGAGAGTCCAGTGCTTTATCCACTGCTCCACCTCTGGGACCTATAAAAAGGGTGAATTCTGTTGGCTGTAAAACATTAATCCCCCAATAAAGAAATTTTTTGGAAAGGACTAATTCATTAATGTCGAGTCCTTTACAGTTAGCAAAGAAAATGTTTAGGAGCCTATGAAAAGCACAGTTTCCATCATGGCAAAGAATTCCCCAGCGGTGTCAAGTCTGGATTCATTACAGTTTTTGAAGCAAGAAGCTGATCTTCCTGCTCTGGCTTTGTTCTTCTTATATGATACATGCTGACGATTCTTGGCTTCAGTGTTCTGAAGTGTCATGGGTCTAGTTACTCAGTCCTCTATACATGCAGTAAATCACTAGCTCGTAGACCTCTAGAAAGGAAATGAGGTCTGGCTTCTGGAGTTGCTTCTCCACTAGCCATGGGTGTTGGCAGGGGGATCCATCCCCCCCCCCCCCCCCCCCCCCCCCCGTCTTTATCTTTCCCTAGTGGCGCAGGCTCTGGGGAGGTGGGGTTCCGGGACAGATTGGTGAGGTCGTCTGCCCAGGGAGGGCGGGGTGGAACCATAGTAGCGTCTGCAGCTTGGTGGCTGTGGCTGTGGTGCTTCTGCAGACCGCTGAGCTGTAGCTGGCACTTTTGCTAAGTTTGTAAGCTGCAGATATTTGTTGTTTTGAGGGAGATTGGTTCTATTCCTCTTACTCCGTGGCCACGCCTCCCGGGAGTCCTTGATAGCTGCCTCTCAATGTATATGCAACATCGATTTGAATTCAGTTCGATACTGAGTTGCACAAGAGTTAGTGAAATAGGGAGTCGGGCTGTAGCGCAGCAGGCTAAGCACAGGTGGCGCAAAGCGCAAGGACCGGCATGAGGATCCCGGTTAGAGCCCCCGGCTCCCCACTTGCAGGGGAGTCGCTTCACAGGCGGTGAAGCAGGTCTGCAGGTGTCTGTCTTTCTCTCCTCCTCTCTGTCTTCCCTTCCTCTCTCCGTTTCTCTCTGTCTTATCCAACAACGACAAAAATAATAACTACAACAATAAAACAACAAGGGCAACAAAAGGGAATAAATAAATAAAATAAATATTTTTAAAAAAGAGTGAAATAAACAACTGACATGTAACTGACAGGGTTTGCTTTTAAGTCAGGTCATTTCTTCCAGAATAAAGGCCATCAGTCTGATCCACTATGGATGCCAAAAGAATGACTATGGAGCTCACCTCAGTTATTGGAGGACAGTTAAAAGCATTTGAAATAATGGAGGGGGTGTGGATCTGCTTTCTTTTTGATATTAATCTATTGATTCATAGGATACAGGCAAAAAAATTGAGAAGGAAGGGGGAGATAGAGTGGGAGAAAGACACCTGCAGCACTGCTCTGTAAGCTCCCCCACCCCGCAGCAGGCAGAGAGAGAATGGGGCTTGGACGTGGGACCTCGCGCCTGTAACACGTGCTCAGCCAGCCGCACCGTGGCCCAGACCCCAGATCTGCTTTCTTAAATGTAAATGTTCTGATGCAAAGGTGCCACCTGAGTGGACCCTAAAGACAGCCTGGGACCCATGCAGACAGGTGTGCACTCCGGCCGTCTCTACAATGGCCACATGCTGGAATGGCAGCCTCCCGGAGACAGCTGACTAAATAGCGTGCGTCTTTAAAACTGACCTTGCTGTTTTCTCTGGACTCCTTAATGTGGCTGCCAGACTGAAACGACATAGCCTGGGCTTGGTGAGATAGCACGGTGCCTATGCAATGTGTCTTTCATGCCTGAGGCACCAAAGGTCCTAGGTTTGATCCCCAGCAACACCATAAACTGGAGCTGGGGGGGGGGGGCGGGGATATAACATACCTGAGGGCTGGGGGCTGGGGGCTGGTAGGATGTCTGGCTGGGGGCTGGGGCTCTGTGGGCTGGGGGCTGGATGGCTGGAGCACTGGAGCTGGGGGCTTGAGACTCTGCTGCACGTGCTCTGGTTTGATCCCTGGTGCTGACTAACAGTGGCAGAGCGGTGCTCCGGCTCGCTCTTAATAGTAAGGATGACAATAGCGCGCCCTTCACTCTGGCAGCTTGTGTTACAGATTTCCTCCAGCTTATCCAGACTGGCAGGTAGGGCCATTCCTTTAGAGCTGCCGGAAGCTCTGCTCAGAGGCAGCGGACCCAGGCAGGTCCCCACAGCAGAGAGCCTGCCTCAAGTCCTTCTCTGGCACTTCCTGGCTGTGGGTCTGGGCGGGCTGACCAGTTGCTCCACGTCTGGGTTTTTTCCGTCAGGAAAGGGGACTCGCCCCACGGCTATCCCAGAGGGCCACTGAGAGAACACTCGACTAGTCTGGCATGCGGTGTCCACCGCGCATCTTATCGTCATTACTGTTAGCTGACATGATGAGAATCCTCATCCTTTCATTCAGCACACGCGAAACAGTGGCGATGACAGCAACAGCACAAGGTCGATTCTGGAATCTAATGAGGTGGACTCTGCGCCCTGCTCCTCTCCCCACGTGCTGGCTCCTCTCTGCACTGCTGTCCTGAGTCTCCCACACACCCGGCTCACTGCACACGCACAGGCACACGCACAGGCACACGCACAGGCACACACACACGCACACGCCCAGCTCACTGCACACGCACAGGCACACGCACAGGCACACACACACACACACGCCCAGCTCACTGCACACGCACAGGCACACGCACAGGCACAGGCACACACACACGCACACGCCCAGCTCACTGCACACGCACACGCACACACACAGGCACACACACACGCACACGCCCAGCTCACTGCACACGCACAGGCACACGCACAGGCACACACACACGCACACGCCCAGCTCACTGCACATGCAGAGGCACACGCACACACACAGGCACACACACACGCACACGCCCAGCTCACTGCACACGCACACGACAAGGTGCAAGTAAGGGAGCTCTTTAGTCACTCGCGTGACCTTTGTTTTCCCACCCACAGTTCCTGCCGTGAATGCTTGTTCCCCGGACCTGTCTGACATGGAGTTTCCCTGGCTCCTCTTTGTCGCCGTCGATTTTTCTTTTAAAGATTTGTTTCTGGGAGTCGGGCGCTAGCGCAGTGGGCTAAGCACCCGTGGCACGAAGCGCAAGGACCAGCGTAAGGATCCCGGTTCGAGCCCCCGGCTCCCCACCTGCAGGGTGGTCGCTTCACAGGCGGTGAAGCAGGTCTGCAGGTGTCTGTCTGTCTCTCCCCCTCTGTCTTCCCCTCCTCTCTCCATTTCTCTCTGTCCTATCCAACAACAACGACAGTAAAACTACAACAACAATAAAAAACAAGGGCAACAAAAGGGAAAATAAATAAATAATATATATATTTTAAAAACATTTGTTTCTTAGGGGCAGGGCGCTGGTGCACCCAGCTAAGCGCACATAATACGAAGCGCCAGAACCTGCGCAAGGATCCAGGTTCGAGTCCCCATGGGACTCTGCACAAGGGGTGAAGCAGGTCTGCAGGTGTCTCTCTGTCTCCCTCTCTCTCTCCCCCTTCGCTCTTGATTCATGGCTGTCTCTATCCAATAAATAAAGATAATAAAAAAGAAAAATAAATAGAGAAGGAGGGTGGTGGCCTAGGACAGAGCAGGAGCCGAGGAGCAGAGTGGGCCCCTGGCGTGCAGGACAGCCCGGAAGCACGGCAGAGCTCCCGCTCACCACCCAGAGTTCGCCCAGCTGCTATTTTCAGCCACATCGGTTTTAGAAACTCACACAGGCACCATCCCAGCCAGTGCCCGACCTCCTGGCTGCCTGTCCCCAGGCTTCCCTCCTCTGGCTTCCACACCCCAGCCCCCAGGTGTCCCAGGTGCCTGGCACTGCTGCCTCTGCCCAGCTTCTGCTGGAAATGGCGAGGTCGGGGCTCCTTGCCCCCTGCCCCTGCCCTCACAGAAGCAGACGCCTTGCCACACACCCCCCATCGATGTGAAACCCACACGGGGCACCTGCTCCCTAACCAGCACACTGTATGGCTGAAGGGGTGGACCTTGACTGAGGAGTCTCGTGGGGGCAGGCGGACGTGCATGGCAACTGTGCAGAGATCTCTGTGTGGACTGGCGCCCACATTGGGCTCGGGCTGGCCTTGCACTTTGGGGCTCTGGGTGCTGGTGAACAGGCGAATGGAGGGGAATGGAGGCATGGGCGGGTCAGTGGCCATTGGGGGCAGACTCCAATACTGCCGGGAGGCCGGAGCATAACTACTGGGCTCACAGGACGTTCCCGATTTTAAATTTACTGCTCTAAAGTTCAGTGTTGGACCTCAGGCCTCAGTGCTGCGTGACAGTCACACTTGGATGGGGTGGTCCTCCCTGGGGCAGGGTCACTAATCACTGGACGTACATCTCCAGTCTGCTCACCTAGGTCACAGGTTCAAGGCCATGGGGAGCCAACAGACTCCATGACTTGGTCACACCCTTTCCAGACACTCAACGCAGTCTCTCTCTCTCTTTCTCTCTCTCCTCCTTTTTTTTTTTTTTTTTTAATTTTTCTTTTCCTCCAGGGTGATTGCTGGGCTCGGTGCCTGCACCATGAATCCACCACTCCTGGAGGCCATTTTTTTCCCCTTTTGTTGCCCTTGTTGTTGTAGCCTCGTTGTGGTTATTATTATTGCCATTGTTGACGCTGTTCATTGTTGGCTAGGACAGAGAGAAATGGAGAGAGGAGGGGAAGACAGAGAGGGGGAGAGAAAGACAGACACCTGCAGACCTGCTTCACCGCCTGTGAAGCGACTCCCCTGCAGGTGGGGAGCCGGGGCTCGAACCGGGATCCTTATGCCGGTCCTTGCGCTTTGCGCCACCTGCGCTTAACCCGCTGCGCTACCGCCCGACCCCCTCTTCTTCTCTCTCTTTCTCTCTCCCTCTGGCCTGTGCTGAGCCCCACTGCAATGGAGTCAGTGTTAGGGTGTGGCCTTTCAGGGACTGAGAGCCACTGAGATGGTAGGTCTCTGTTGTAAATGGAAAAATATTAATTTTTATTAGTGATTTAATAACGATTGGCAAGATTGTAGGATAAGAGGGGTACAGTTCCTACCACCAGTGTTCCAAATCCCGTCCCCTCCACTGGAAGCTTCCCTGTTCTTTATCCCTCTGGGAGTATGGAACCAAATTCTTTATGGAGTGCAAAAGGTGGGAGGTCTGGCTTTTGTAATCGCTTTTCCACTGGACCTGGGCGTAGACAGGTGGGTCCACACCCCGAGCCTGTTTCTATATTTCCCTAGTGGGGCAGGGCTCTGGGGAGAAGGTGAGGCTGTAGGACACATTGGTGAGATTGTCTGTCCAGGGAAGTCAGGTTGGCGTCATGATAGCATCTGCAGCTTGGTGTCTGAAAGGTGGTAAGATATAAAGCAGGACAAATTGTTGAATAATAAGGAACCTAAAGGTAAAAACAGCAGATGGAACTAACGGAAGCCATTTTTAATTGAGAGAGAGAGAGACAGAGAGAGAGAGGGGAGTCTGCTTCATCATAAGTGGTCCCGGAAGTCACACCCAGGCCTTCAGCGGACAAGGCATGTGCTTCCCTGCTGAGTCACCTCCCAGGCCTACGTTTGTCACTCCAAACCATCCTGTGTAGGCAAACGCTTTGCTGGTGTGTTCAGTAACGTCGTCCCTCTGTGAAGAGCGAGGCCCTCCTGGTTCTGCGCCGGCTTGCAGGACGTGTGGAAGTGACCAGGCTACAGATCCAGATCCGTGACCTTGGCCCTACTGCCACCCAGCCAAGTAGGATGTGGGCCCAGCGGCCTGGCACGGCTCAGGCTGGCACCAGCGACTCCCTGGGAAAAGTGCAGGCTCCCCCGTGAGTGACCGGGGACAGGACTCTGGCTTCTGGGACAGGCTGACCCCAGGTTACCAGCTCCCTTCTCAAAATAGCTCCCCGTTGGAAAGCGTCTTTCCCACTTGAGCAGGTGGGGAAAGTCAGTGCTTGCCAAGTGGGGTGTCACCGACTGGGAGGAGGGGGGCGCTCTGTCTCTGCCGGCTCCACCACCTCCTGACATCTGTGTCTCCGTGTTTCCGAAGGAGGGTGGTGATCCTACCTGCTTTGTGGAGCAGAGTTCTCCGACAGGCAGGAAGGTGCCGGTCTCTGCTGGGCATGGTGCGAGAGAGAGAGGCACGGTTTCCTCAGACGCTCACAATATTACGAGCTGTAGGGAGTGAGAGATGAAAGCCTCACAGTATGTGCTGCACCAAAGTGAAAGGCTCTGGGGTCGGGGAGGCTCAGGTCCTGGATCATGATGGCAGAGGAGGACCTAGTGGGGGTTGCATTGTTATGTGGAAAACTGAGAAATGTCACACGTGACAGACCACTGTGTTTTACTGTCGACTGTAAGCCATTAATCTCCCAATAAAGAAATTTAGATGGCAGGGGTAGACAGCATAATGGTTATACAAACAGATTCTCATGCCTGAGGCTCCAAAGTTCCAGGTTCAATCCCCTGCACCACTATAAGCCAGATGAGCAGTGCTCTGGTAAAAAATAAAAAATAAAATAAATAAATAAATAAATAAAAGAAATTTAGAAAAAAATAACATGCAACTAGGAAACAAAGAGTGTTGCAGTGGGGCAAATCCTCACAGACTGACCTCTCAGGCCACCACCCCTCAAGGTGACCTGGTCCCAGTGCCAGCTGTATGCAGGGGTGCTGAGGGAGGGGAGGAGGACTCTGGGTCAGGATGGGGCGGCCTGGGTGTGGCGGGGACATGGGGGAGCCTGAGGCAGTGGGACCCAGGCTTGGGGTGTGCTGAGGCTGAGGAGGAAGTGGCTTTGTGGCGGGGTGGGGCAGGTGCAGGAGAGGGCTGAGCAGGGCTCGAGGCTGGCCACGAGAGCAGGAAGGAAGGCCGCTGAGGTGAAGAAATGAATCCCCCCGCTTGTCTTCTGGAACTTGTCTGCCATTTTCTGGAAAGGAAGAATCAGAAAGAGGCAGGCTCCCTGGCGTCACGGACCTGGGCTCATTCCCTCTCAGCATTTTTAATTTTGGTGGGAGAAGATGTCCCCACTGTCTTCAGGTCATACCAGGTTCTAATGTGTCCTCACCACCCCCCAAAGGAAAAAAAAATAAAACAAAACTTGGGTTGTGTAACCAGCGTTATTTCCACAGGCCGCTGAAGTAACGCCGCTCCCAGTGCTCTCGAAATCCTGCCCATGTGACAGGATTATTGTTTACTGGCCCGGGAACAAAACAGCAGGGACAGAATAGCCCCCTATTCTGTGGAGACCCCAGCCCCCAGGGTAGCTTCAGGGTCCTGAAGACGGGGGTGATCGGCTTCCAGGGTGCACCTGGGCTTGGTGCCCTAGTCCTGCCTCTGTCTTCTGTGCCAGTGTAGACGGATGACCCGCTCAAGCCTGTGCCACGGTACCCTGGGAGATGCACCCCACACAAACAGGAAGCAAAAGTCAGCAGAGCACAGGGGTTCAAAAGGCAGGTTTCTTCAGCGGAAACCCCTCCTGCCCTCAGAATCTCACTGGTCTGATCTTTCGCTCACCTGTCTGTGCTCTAGGGGAAAAGACTTTCCTCACCACACTTGAACCAGGCTATCTTTTTTTTTTTTTTTTTTTTTTTGTCTCCAGGGTTATTGCTGGGGCTTGGTGCCTGCATTACTAATCCGTTGTTCCTGGAGGCCATTTTTTCCTTTTGTTGCCCTTGTTGTTTATTATTATTATTATTATTGTCACTGCTGTCATGTTGTTGGATAGGACAGAGAGAAATGGAGAGAGGAGGGGAAGATGGAGAGGGGGAGAGAAAGACAGACACCTGCAGACCTGTTTCACCACTTGTGAAGCGACCCCCCTGCAGGTGGGGAGTTGGGAGCTCGAACCAGGATCCTTGAGCTGGTCCTTACACTTTGTGCCATGTGCACTTAACCCGCTGTGCTATCACCCAGCCCCTGCCAGGTTGTAATTTTTATAATATATATATATATATTTTTTTTTTTTCAGGTATGAAAGAATTAAGAACTGTATTTGTTCTGAGCCCTGGCCTTCCCACTAAGCAGAGCTGTGGCTTTTAACCTCTCGGCACTGGGCCTATGCTCCATGAAGAGTCTGCACATTCAAATTCCACCCTCACAGCGGGTTAAGTGCACATGGCACAAAGCGCAAGGGTAGATGAAAGGATCCGGGTTTGAGCCCCCGGCTTCCCACCAGCAGGGGGTTGCTTCGAAAGCGGTGAAGCAGGTCTGCAGGTGTCTAACTTTCTCTCCCCCTCTCTGTCTTCCCCTCCTCTCTTCATTTCTCTCTGTCCTATCCAACAACAACAATACCTATGACAACAAAAACAACTACAACAAGCACAACAAGGGCAACAAAATGGGAAAAATGGCCTCCAGGAGCAGTGGATTCGTAGTGCTGGCACCGAGCCCCAGTGAGAACCCTGGGAGCAAAAAAAAAAAAAAAAAAAAAATCCACCCTCCCCCAAGGGGCTGAGTAAGGGGCTCAGCTGGTAGAGTGCACACCTTGCCCAAGGTGACCAGCACACTGGGGGAGCTCTCCAGCCGGTGGAGTGATGCTGTGGGGTTTCTCCTCTCTGTGTGTCTGTCTCCCCCTCCTGCCTATCTTTCTGTTTCTCTGTTTTTGTTAAGAAATAACAAAACAAATTTCAAAAAATCAGATAGGAGGCCACTCAGTGGTGTTATTTTTTACTATTTATTAATTGAGGTCCTGGCTGCATTCGCCACATTTAACAAACAAAACAAAACAAAACAAAAGGGAAGACTCGGGAAATAGTATAATGCTTCTGCAAAAAGGTTTTCATGACTGAGGCACTGAGTCCCAGGTTCAATCCCCAGCACCACCATAAGCCAGAGCGGAGTGGAGCTCTTGTCCAGACAAATAAGCAGGGTGCCAGAAGTGGCCTGCCTGGTAGAGCTCACAGGTTACATGCTCTAGGACCCAGGTCTGAGCTCAGGGACACTACAGGGGAAACCCTGCAGGTGGGGAAGCTTCAGGAACGGGGAGAGGTGACCCCCTTCCTGCCTCTGTTTCTCAACCTCTATCTAAAGAAACGTACATGACCTCTAGGAGCATTGGAGCTGTGCACTAAGCCCCAGAGATATAAATAAAAAACAAATCTAGCAATGAAATTTACCCAACTTTACAGGGAAAAAAAAGTCATGGGAGTGGAGGGGAAGGTGGATAGCATAATGGTTATGCAAAATGACTCTCATACCTGAGGCTCCAAAGTCCCAGGTTCAACCTCCCAAATCACCATAAGCCAGAGTTTAGCTGTGCTCTGGTTAAAAAAAAAAAAAAAAAAAAAAAAAACTTTAAAAAGAAAAAAAAAAAGTCAAAATCAGATGTGGGGTAGAGGGACTCAGCCCTCTCCCCAAATAGCTGAAACCAACTTCACTCTCCTCTTTCCATATCGGCACCATTCCCTCAGGGTTGTTTTTTTTTTGTAGTTATTTTTATATCTTATAAGGTAGAGAGAAATTAAGGAGGTCAGATGGTGGCACACCTGGTAAAGGGCACATATGACAGTGCACAAGGATCTGGGTTCAAGCCCCTGCTCCCCATCTGCAGGGGAAAAGCTTCAAGAGTGGTGAAGCAGGGCTGCAGGTCTCTCTCTCTCTCTCTCCTTTTCCCCTCTCAGTTTCTCTCTGTCTCTATCCAGTAATGCATAAAAAAAAATTAAAAAGAGAGAGGAATTGAAGAGGGGAAGATAGAGATGAGGAGAGAAAGAGAGAGACCTGCAGCCCCGCTTCACCGCTCAGGAAGCTTCTGCCCCTGCAGGTGGGGACCAGTTCTTGAAGCTGGGTTCTCGCACAAGGTGAAGTGTGCGCTCTACCAGCTGTGCCACCGCCTGGTCCCTAGACCGAACTTTTTTTTTCTTCTTGCTCCTGGAGGCTCTGTGCACTTGTGAGATCCCACCGGTGCTGACTCTTCTCTTCTTTTCAATTTCAGACAGAGACAGAGAGGGAGAGACTGAGACACTTCAACGCCGCTCCAGGAGCCTCCTTCAGTGCAGGGGCCTGGGGCTCGCACCTGGGTCCTCGAGTTCGGCTGGCCAGGTGTGACTGCAAGGGCAGCTCTCTCCCACCTCTGGGCCTACTCAAATAGAGAAGGAAAGAGAGAGCAGGGGTAGATAGCATAATGGTTATACAAGCAGACTCTCATGCCTGAGGCTCCAGAGTCCCAGGTTCAATCCCCTGTACCACCATAAGCAAGAGCTTAGCAGTGCTCTGGTAAAAAGAGAGAGGGGGGGAGAGGGAGAGGGAGAGAGAAAGAAGAAGGAGGAGGAGGAGGAGAGGAGAAGGAGGAGAAAGACCAAGGACTAGTTTAGACAGAGAAGGGGAGAGAGATGCCATGGTACCCACCTTTCAGGTCGCCAACCTGGTCCTCACATTGGCAAGGTGTGTACCCTACCTGGTGAGTGAGCATCTCTCTCAGCCGACCTATATACATGTCTGAGATGTGCTTACTGGCTGAGAAAGCAGATGGAGCCCCTCCGCCATGGGTGGCTGGTCTCACTGCTCCGGCACTGGCCCCTCTGGCACATGTGCTGCGCTGGGGTCCCAGCTCAAGCCCAGCGCCTCATCCCTGCCACCGTCCACCGGGACGGGGCGGTCGACTTCTTCAAGGAATCTTGGAGAAAAGGCTGAGAGAGGGTGCCTGAGAGCTTTCCCCGTGACAGGGGTTGAGAAGGCAGGAGGAGACCACAAGAAAGGGCAGGGCCGTCTGTCCCGTGAAGCCATCTGTCTGTCCCTTACATGGTGGGGTGGCTGGGAGGTTTCGGCGCTGCCCCCCAGCCTCACAGGCCTGGATGGCCCTGAAGCAGGTGTGCCCGCCCGCTGGCCCACGGAGAACACAGGCCCAGCCCAGGGATGAGCTCGGGCCCTCCTCGAGTTGCCCACTTTGGGGCCCACTTTGCCTGGAGGTGACTTGGAGTCTCTGGAATCTGCCATGGTGACTCTCCCCTGGTCCCCACGGGCCGACTCAGAGGTTTGGGACAGTCACAAGAAAGGCCGACATTGACCCCCCAGGACAGGTGAGGGCCAGACGGTTCCCAGAGATACAGGAACTGGGCTCCACACTGTGACAACGGGTTGGCAGAGTTCATCCAGCAGAGCCCTTGGTGGCAAGGCCCTGGGTACGAGCCCCAGCACCACATGGTAGCACCACGGATGGCGCCAGGGCAACACCATGGGTGGGGCAGTGGTGTTGTGGTCTCACTGGTGCATCCCGTGAGTACCCATTCATTGGGGAAACTGACGATCCTTCCTAGCCGACTGAATCCACATGGATCCCAGTCACTTTCAAAGCCAGCAACAAGCAGCTCCTGACAGCTTTCAACCTGACGCTGTTGACTGGCTACGGAAGAAGGGCAAACGCTAGAAGAAGAAGAACTGTCTTTAATTTAATTGTTATTAGTGATTTTGTAAATCACTAATAAGGCAACAGGGGTACACCTCCACACTGTTCCCACCACCCGAATTCTGTGTCCCCACTCCTTCCACTGGGCTACGGCGGTTCTGCCAAGGCTGCAGATGTGGGCTGACTATTGTTTCTAGGTCTGTCTAGATTTGCCTAGATCTGCCTTTTAGTTCTTCCTATGGTCTCACTTTCTCTTCCTTTCCAAGTGACACATAAACCTATTATGACATCCAAATATCCCTCCCTTTTTCAAATGTTTTGTTTATTTATTTATTTATTTTAAAAAATGTATTCATGAGAAAGATAAGAGGAGAGAAAGAGCCAGACATCATTCTGGTACAAGTGCTGCCAGGGACTGAACTCAGCACCTCATGCTTGTGAGTCTAATGCTTTATCCACTGTGCCATCTCCCAGACCACTCCATCCCTTCTCTCTCTCTCGTTGTCTCTCTCTCTCTCTCTCTCTCGTTGTCTCTCTCTCTCTGCACCAGGGCATCTCCAGATGGTTCAGCGTTACTTTGGTATCTCTTCCCCCCTCTCTCCACCCCCCTCTGTCAGTCTCCTGTCTCTTGTTCTCTCAAAACAAGTCAATGGTTTAAGACTTGACCTCTCTGCAGTTTGAGCAGCCCAGGTGCACAGCCCCACTCCACTCAGAGCATCAGGAGAGAGGGTAGGGGTAGGGGTGGGGGCAGAGGACAGAGGCCCACCTGGTATCATGGCAGTGGCCTGAGGTCCAGGCCGCTTCAGCCACAGTCTGTCCCCGTGACCCGGGACCTTTCCAGACCACGTGAGGGGAAAGGGTGGGTGAGGGTTGGCTGTCCGACCTTGGCCCCCAGGTCTGCCCAGGCCTAGGATGGGGGGCGGAACACGGGCCCCCGGCGCGCCTGGCACCGAGAAACCGTCCTTTTGTGTCTGCGGGTTGTGTGTGCAGTTCTGCTCATGTGACGGAGCTATTTCAGGAGGGTAAATATTGCCGCGGAGCCGGGAGGCCGGCGACCTGAAATGTCACTGTGCCCCTCTCTCCCCCATCTGTCCTCATGGAGGCTGGCCTCCCGGGCGGGCACCTGTGGGCTGCATTCAGCTCTGCTCAGTGCTTGGTGCCTTTTTCATCCTGTGACAGTCTGGGTCGGCCCACGGAAGGAGGAAGAGACAGGGCCTGGGGCGTGGGTGCAGACCTTGAGGAGGGAGGCAGGGGGGGAGGAGGGAGCCCAGGGCACCCTGGAGGGGGCTGGGAGAGCCTGCAGCCTCCCAGGCTGCTTCCGGAGCTGCTGCCTGGTCTGTAATTACAGTCAACACCCCCCTGCCTTCCTCTGTACAGACAGCAAGCTCAGCCCAGCTGAGCCGGGGCGGGGGCGGGCCCCACACCAAGCACCCGGGGTTTGGGTTCCAGAGACAGCAGCAAGCAGGCCTGGGGCCTGGAGCTGAGCTAAGGCAGGTGCGTCTCCGGAGCCCTGGGAGGGGGCGGTCAAGGAGCTCTGGCTCTGGATACAGCTGCGGGGAAGAGAGTACTGGCCAGCACAGTGTTCCTGTGTCCGGGGCTCCATTTCCATTTCCTTTTATTTGTTGTGATGCCTGGAAATGAACTGGGCCTGGGGTCTGAGCAGCCTCCTGGGCTGGGGTTATATTCTCTGCTGTAGAGAGAGAAGTGGGGGGAGGCGATAGGGAAAGAGGAAACAGAGAGGGAGTTGGGGGGTGGCGCAGAGGGTTAAGTGCACGGGGCACAAAACTCAAGGACCGGCCTAAGGATCCCGGTTTGAGCCCCCAGCTCCCCACCTGCAAGGGAGTCACTTCACAGGCGGTGAAGCAGGTCTGCAGGTGTCTGTCTTTCTCTCCCCTCTCTGTCTTCCCCTCCTCTCTCCATTTCTCTCTGTCTGTCCAACAACGACAACATCAATAACAACAATAACTACAACCATAAAAAAAAAGGGCAACAAAAGGGAATAAATAAATAAATAAATAAATAAATAAATATTTTTTAAAAAAGAGGAAATAGAGAAAGGGAGAGACAGAGAGCAGACCTCACAGCACTGCCCAACTATTCATGGAGCTCCCCTGTGGTGCTGGGGCTCGAACCCAGCACCTTACACACAGCAAGGCAAGCACTGTTCCCTCTTTTTTTTTTTTAAATTCTTTTTTTTAATTTATTTTATTTTATTTATTTATTTATTCCTTTTGTTGCCCTTGTTGTTGTAGTTATTATTGTTGTTGTTGCTGATGTCATCGTTATTGGATAGGACAGAGAGAAATGGAGAGAGGAGGGGAAGACAGAGACGGGGAGAGAAAGACAGACACCTGCAGACCTGCTTCACCGCCTGTGAAGCGACTCCCCTGCAGGTGGGGAGCCGGGGGCTCGAACCGGGATCCTTATGCCGGTCCTTGTGCTTTGCGCCACCTGCGCTTAACCCGCTGCGCTACAGCCCGACTCCCACACTGTTCCCTCTAAGCTGTCTCTAGGTCACTGATTTGGTTTCTTTTCTTTCTGCACATGTACCACTTAATGCCCCTGGACACACCTGTATTCAGAGAGACAGGAGAGACAGGAGAGACACGGAGAGCTTGACACCATAGTTCTGAGCTTCCTCTAGTGCAGTGGGACTCCCTGTGTGTCACTGGGGTTTGACCCCTGGACTGTGCACTGGGCAAGGCGGTCGCCTCCAAGCTAGGCTATCTGTCCGGCCTTTTTCCGGTGTCTCAGTCACACACTCCTGGTCTCACTGCTCAGTCTCTGCCCTGCAGACTCTGCTCTCTCCCCACCCCAGCAAGCATGTCCTGTGATCTTGTGGGACCTGCTTTCCCCCCAGAGACCGTCTACCGACTGGAATGGACATGTCCACACGGGACGAGCACCACACAGAGCCTCCAGCCCTCCTGAGAAGCTCCCACGTTGGGTCAAGGGGAGACATCAGAGACACATGGCCGTGCTGGCAGAGGTGGGCGACCCCCTGAGTGAGGTGCAGGGACAGAGTGGAGAGATGGGGACTGAGAGATGGGGACTGAGAGATGGGGACTGAGAGACGGGGCTGAGAGATGGGGACTGAGAGACGGGGCTGAGAGACAGGGGCTGAGAGATGGGGACTGAGAGATGGGGACTGAGAGATGGGGACTGAGAGACGGGGACTGAGAGATGGGGACTGAGAGATGGGGACTGAGAGACGGGGCTGAGAGACAGGGGCTGAGAGATGGGGACTGAGAGATGGGGACTGAGAGATGGGGACTGAGAGATGGGGACTGAGAGATGGGGCTGAGAGATGGGGACTGAGAGACGGGGCTGAGAGACAGGGGCTGAGAGATGGGGACTGAGAGACGGGGCTGAGAGATGGGGACTGAGAGATGGGGCTGAGAGATGGGGACTGAGAGATGGGGACTGAGAGACAGGGGCTGAGAGATGGGGACTGAGAGACGGGGCTGAGAGATGGGGACTGAGAGATGGGGCTGAGAGATGGGGACTGAGAGACGGGGCTGAGAGATGGGGACTGAGAGACGGGGCTGAGAGATGGGGACTGAGAGACGGGGCTGAGAGATGGGGACTGAGAGACGGGGCTGAGAGATGGGGACTGAGAGACGGGGCTGAGAGATGGGGACTGAGAGACGGGGCTGAGAGATGGGGACTGAGAGACGGGGCTGAGAGACAGGGGCTGAGAGATGGGGACTGAGAGACAGGGGCTGAGAGATGGGGACTGAGAGACAGGGGCTGAGAGATGGGGACTGAGAGATGGGGACTGAGAGACGGGGCTGAGAGATGGGGACTGAGAGACGGGGCTGAGAGATGGGGACTGAGAGACGGGGCTGAGAGATGGGGACTGAGAGACGGGACTGAGAGACGGGGACTGAGAGACGGGGCTGAGAGATGGGGACTGAGAGATGGGGACTGAGAGACGGGGCTGAGAGATGGGGACTGAGAGACGGGGCTGAGAGACAGGGGCTGAGAGATGGGGACTGAGAGACAGGGGCTGAGAGATGGGGACTGAGAGACGGGGCTGAGAGACGGGGCTGAGAGATGGGGACTGAGAGACGGGGCTGAGAGATGGGGACTGAGAGACGGGGCTGAGAGATGGGGACTGAGAGACGGGGCTGAGAGATGGGGACTGAGAGACGGGGACTGAGAGATGGGGCTGAGAGATGGGGACTGAGAGATGGGGACTGAGAGACGGGGCTGAGAGATGGGGACTGAGAGACGGGGCTGAGAGATGGGGACTGAGAGACGGGGCTGAGAGATGGGGACTGAGAGACGGGGCTGAGAGATGGGGACTGAGAGACGGGGCTGAGAGATGGGGACTGAGAGACGGGGCTGAGAGATGGGGACTGAGAGACAGGGGCTGAGAGATGGGGACTGAGAGATGGGGACTGAGAGACAGGGGCTGAGAGATGGGGACTGAGAGACAGGGGCTGAGAGATGGGGACTGAGAGATGGGGACTGAGAGATGGGGCTGAGAGATGGGGCTGAGAGATGGGGACTGAGAGACGGGGCTGAGAGATGGGGACTGAGAGACGGGACTGAGAGACGGGGACTGAGAGACGGGGCTGAGAGATGGGGACTGAGAGACGGGGCTGAGAGACAGGGGCTGAGAGATGGGGACTGAGAGACAGGGGCTGAGAGATGGGGACTGAGAGACGGGGCTGAGAGACGGGGCTGAGAGATGGGGACTGAGAGACGGGGCTGAGAGATGGGGACTGAGAGACGGGGCTGAGAGATGGGGACTGAGAGATGGGGACTGAGAGATGGGGACTGAGAGACGGGGCTGAGAGATGGGGACTGAGAGACGGGGCTGAGAGATGGGGACTGAGAGATGGGGACTGAGAGATGGGGACTGAGAGACAGGGGCTGAGAGATGGGGACTGAGAGATGGGGACTGAGAGACGGGGCTGAGAGATGGGGACTGAGAGACGGGGCTGAGAGATGGGGACTGAGAGACGGGGCTGAGAGATGGGGACTGAGAGACGGGGCTGAGAGACAGGGGCTGAGAGATGGGGACTGAGAGACAGGGGCTGAGAGATGGGGACTGAGAGACAGGGGCTGAGAGATGGGGACTGAGAGATGGGGACTGAGAGATGGGGCTGAGAGATGGGGACTGAGAGATGGGGCTGAGAGATGGGGACTGAGAGACGGGGCTGAGAGATGGGGACTGAGAGACGGGGCTGAGAGATGGGGACTGAGAGACGGGGCTGAGAGATGGGGACTGAGAGACGGGGCTGAGAGATGGGGACTGAGAGACGGGGCTGAGAGACAGGGGCTGAGAGATGGGGACTGAGAGACGGGGCTGAGAGACAGGGGCTGAGAGATGGGGACTGAGAGACAGGGGCTGAGAGATGGGGACTGAGAGACGGGGCTGAGAGACAGGGGCTGAGAGATGGGGACTGAGAGATGGGGACTGAGAGATGGGGCTGAGAGATGGGGACTGAGAGATGGGGCTGAGAGATGGGGACTGAGAGATGGGGCTGAGAGATGGGGACTGAGAGACAGGGCTGAGAGATGGGGACTGAGAGACAGGGGCTGAGAGATGGGGACTGAGAGACGGGGCTGAGAGACAGGGGCTGAGAGACAGAGACTGAGAGATGGGGACTGAGAGACAGGAGCTGAGAGGGATGAGAGAGGGGACTGAGAGACAGACTAAGAAGAGCACAGTCTGACGCTGCCCTCCTTGCCGCCCCCCACCCCAGCCAGGCCCTGCTGGGGGAGAGCCCCCACCCCACCCCTGCCTTCCCCCATGCTGGGAGGGTCCTGGGGGCTCAGGATCCCCAGGCCTGTGAGGAGCATGTGAGGTGCAGGCCCACGCCCACAGGCAGCAGGCGACACTGACTTTGCAGTCTGGCTTCCCAGCCGGCCTGCGTGTGGCAGGCAAAGGCTTTCCCAGGCTCTCTCCCCCACGTGCGCCCCGTCCCCGAGCTGTGCCCCACACCCAAGAGGAAATGAGCAACTACACAGCCTAGCTCATAAAACGAGCACCGGAAAAAGAGTCACTCTGCACATGGCTTCCTCACGGTCACCCTTGCACCCTCACACATGCTGGGCCCCGGGCCCCACCGGAGGAGCGGACGGGCGGGGTGGACTCTGGTCCCATCCCACTTGGCTCAGTGCTTGGTGCTGGGCTCACCCGGCCACACACCCAGGGGTGGGAGCAGACGGGGGACCAGCTGGGAGTCAGGAAGGAAGGACGGTAAGGGGGGGGCGGGGTGAGACACCTGCACACTGCATCTCCACTTGTGAACTCTCCCGCAGTTGGGGATCCGGTGCTTGAACCTGGGTCCTTGTACATGGTAGCAAGCGCACTCTACCATGTTGTTGGGAACATGTGTGAGCCTGATAGAGCTTAGGGAGAACCACCCCCTTCTTTGGATGGAGGTCTGAGAAGATAACCTCTTGGTTAGTCTCTCTCAACCGAGGTGAGCATAAGGGGGGAAACTCAGACTTGGTTCTTTCCTTCTTGACTCTCAGGCCCACAGATACCCCAGTACTTCCCTCCATTAACCGCAGGCCACATGGCCGCAGATTCACTCATTCAAAGTCACCTTCTGATCACAGAAGAACACACCTTATCACACACTTCATCACACACCTCAGACCCCAGACAAGAGAAATTCCAAACTATATGGCCTTTTGATATCCATCTTCTCTCTGTCTCACCCTACGGGTTTAACCCCTATGCTTCTCTCAAATACCTTTGGATAATTAAGTTGCTTGTGTTATGGAGAATAACTGTCTTGTATCTCATCAATTCCTGTCATACCAGCCCCCAGCCTTAGGGGCATGCTGACTGTTAAGAAACCTGTAATTTCTGTCATATTTCAACAATAATTAACTTCATTGCTTTTCTATTTAACTCATGTCAATTTTGCTAATAAACGGACTCTAGGATTCTGGGACTCAAGGACTCAGATTTCTAGATTCACGCTAAGAGTCCCCTGGTGTCTTTTACTTCGTGTCACCCCTGTCGTGAGTGAGAAAGAACCAGCCCGTTACCTTTCCCCCTGGAGACCACCCTGCCGGAGAAGGAGAGAGACACCCCGAAACCATGTGGCCACCTCCCAGCCCTGTCCAGTGCTCTTAAACCTTGGCTGCCAGGTCCAGGCTTGCGTCCTGCTTGGCCTCTTTCGGGGAGCTCCTGCCTGGCCCCCTAAGCCCCTACACTGAGCTCCAGGGGAGCTGGCTAGAGCCAGGTGTCATTCACCTCTGTGTTCCAGCACTCAGGACTGTGTCTGCAGGCTCTAACCGAGGAAGAAAAGGGAAAGGAAAAGACAGAGGAAGGAAGGGAGGGACGGAGGGCTGGGCAGAGGGAGGGACGGAGGGAGTCAGAAAGGGAGGGAGGGAGGGCCAATGAGAGAGAATACAAGCTCTGAGAGGAGCCAGGAGGCCGGCCTGGATCTCTCTGTGGGAGAACCCCAGTGGCCCCAGCAGCAACTAAAACCCACCTTGCCTCCTCTCCAGTTAACCCTCGGCTTCTCCCTCCCAGTTATTAACAGAAAGATAGAATGTGTGTATCCGGGCCCATTAAAAGGTCAGGCTGGGGGCATCGGGCGGTGGCGCAGCGGGTTAAATGCGTGTGGCGCAAAGCACCAGGACCGGCGTAAGGATCCCGGTTCGAGCCCCCGGCTCCCCACCTGCAGGGGAGTCGCTTCATAGGCGGTGAAGCAGGTCTGCAGGTGTCTGTCTTTCTCTCCCCCTCTCTGTCTTCCCCTCCTCTCTCCTTTCTCTCTGTCCTATCCAACAATGACATCAACAACAACAACAATAATAACCACAATAAGGCTACAACAACAAGGGCAACAAAAGGGGGGGGGGAATGGCCTCCAGGAGCGGTGGATTCCTGGTGCAGGCACCGAGCCCAGCAATAACCCTGGAGGCAAAAAAAAAAAAAAAAAAGTCAGGCTGGGGGTCGGGCGGTAGTGCAGCAGGTTAAGCTCACGTGGTGCAAAGCGCAAGGACCGGCGTAAGGATCCCGGTTCGAGCCCCCGGCTCCCCACCTGCAGAGGAGTCGCTTCACAGGCGGTGAAGCAGGTCTGCAGGTGTCTGTCTTTCTCTCCCCCTCTCTGTCTTCCCCTCCTCTCTCCATTTCTCTCTGTCCTATCCAACAACAACGACATCAATAACAACAACAATAAGAACTACAACAATAGGGCAGTGTTAGCCGAGCTGGCCTCCTTTTGGTCCCTGCTGACCCCGAGCTGGGGCCTCTCTGTCACCAGTCGTGACCGCCATGGAGCAACTGGCTTCCACTCCAAGTCCACAGGCTGCTTAATGATTAGCCAGAGCCAACGTGGTCAGACAGGGGCCGCTGGATGGGTGAGGGCACACGGGCTGCCTGCCGTTCCTGGGCAGCTCCATCCTGTGGGTCTGCATCCCAGGCCCCTGTCTCTGCTCCGTCTGGGGACACCTAGGACACGATGGCTGGCAGGGGCCCCACAGAACCTCTCGGTCCCCGTCCCGCTCTCCTTTGATGTCTGTGCCCATGTCTGTCCATGGTGGAGGGCCCAGTGGCAACATGTGACCTTGACCTGGGTGGGCAAGGCAAAGCCTCCAGCTGTGCGCGGCCAGGGTGGTGCCCTGTTGTCGGTCCTGCGGGGCTTGTCCAGGCCCGGGGCCAAGAGTCAGCCTGACCCTTTTTTAAAATATATTTATTTATTCCCTTTGTTGCCCTTGTTTTATCATTGCAGTTTTTTTCTTTTCTTTTCTTCTTTTTTTTTTTTTTTTTTTTTACCAGAACACACTGCTCAGCTCTGGCTTACGGTGGTGCAGGGGATTGAGCCTGGGACTTTGAAGCCTCAGGCATGATAGTCCTTGCGCTTTGCGCCACCTGCACTTAACCTGCTATGCTACCGCCCGACTCCCGTGTCATTAATTTTTAAATGTTTTTTTATATCTTTATTTTTATTGGATAGAGACACAGAAATTGAAAGGAATAGGGAGATAGAGAGAGAGAGACGGAGAGACACCTGCAGCCCTGCTTTACTACTCGTGAAGCTTCCCCTCTGCAGGTGGGGACTGGGGGCTCGAACCCCGGTCCTTGAGGACTGTAACATGTGTGCTCAACCAGGTGTGCCACCACCTGGCCCCTGTGTGTGTCATTCTTTTTAAAATAGATTTATTTGTTTATTCCTGATGTAGTGAAGGGACAGGCCCTCTGTACCCCACCACCCCCAGCTCCTCCATCGAGAGGGAGAGACCGGGAGCCCCAGTGCCTGGGGCCTGGAAGCCTCCCTGCAGAAGTGGCTTTAGGAGGGGCTAGGTGGTGGCGCATCTGGTTGAACGCACACGTTATAATGTGCAAGGGCCTGGGGTTCGAGCCCCCGGTCCCCACCTGCAGGGGGAATGCTTTGCGAGTGGTGAAACAAGGCCGCAGGTGTCTCTGTCTCTCTCCCTCTCTATCAACCCCTTCCCTCTTTATTTCTGACTGTCTCTACCCAGTAAATAAATAAAAAGATATTTTAAAAAAGAAATGGCTTAAGGAAGGGACCTGGAGGAGCGCGCGCAAGCTGTAGTGAGTCTTTCAGTCATTTTTAAACTCCAAGTGAGCTGCAGCCTCCAGCCTGAGCATCTGAGGATTTCCACCTCCCATGTAAGAGCTCTGAAGAGCCAGATAAATAACTTTTACTGTAGTAACAGAAGCCAATAAAAACCCCCAAACAGCATCAAAGCAGGGAGAATGGGGCCCTTTTCTCCTGCCCCCAGGGCCCCTGCCCATCCCCAGAGGCAGGCCCTGTAGACAGCCTGAGTGATGTGCAGGGAGTTTACACTTGACTCTGTGATCTGCACAAAGCCAGACACTGCAAAGCCAGGCCCGGCATATTCTAGCAGACCTGTCGCATGTCTGTACAAGAAGATACATGTAGTGGCCAGGTGGCGGTGCACCCAGTTAATTACACATAATACAAAGCGCAAGGACCCACACAAGGATCCGGGTTCGAGCCCTTGGTCCCTACATGCAAGGGGGACACTTCACAGGTGAAGTAGGTCTGCAGGTGTCTGTCTTTCTCTCTCCCTCTCTTACTCCTCCTCCTCCCTCCATTTCTCTCTGTCCTGTCAGTAAAATGGAAAAAAAATGGCTGCCAGGAGCAGTGGATTCATAGTGGTGGCACCGAGCCCCAGTGATGACCCTGGAGGTGAGAGAGAGACAGAATGAGAGAGAGAGAACTAGAAATAGGGATATTGGGAAGGAGAGGATGAGAAAACTATTTGGGCTGTGGCAGTGGCCCAGTGGGAAAGAATGAGGCCCCAGGTTGGATCCCTGGCACTGGGGGTACTGAGGGTACTGCAGCAGAAGAACTTGGTTCTAAGCCTCCCCACCTCTTTCTCTCTCCCCCCCCCCCCTCTCTCTCTCTCTCACACACACACACACACACACACAGAAAAGACAGAAAAGAATTACAAGAGCCAGGTGGTGGCGCACACACACCGCAGTGCGCAAGGATCCAGGTTCAAGTCCCTGGTCCCCACCTGCAGGGAGGAAGCTTCATGAGTGGTGAAACAGGACTGCAGGTGTCTCTCTCCCCTTCCCCTCTCAATTTCTCTCTGTTTCTATCCAATAATAAATAAATAAAATATTTTCAATTATAACTGAAAATGTACTAGAAAAATAAAATTGAGATTACCCAGAGCCGAAGGGCACACAGAGCCATTTCCTATATATATATTCTTTTTTAAATTTTTAAAAAATTATCTTTATTTATTTATTAGAGACAGCCAGAAATCAAGAGGGAAAGGGGTGGGCAGAGAAGGGAGAGAGACAGAGAGACGCCTACCACACTGCTTCACCATTCTCAAAGCTTTCCCCCTGCAGGCACCAGGGACTCAAACCCAGGTCCTTGAGCACTGTAACATGTGCACTCAACCAGATGTGCCACCATCCAGCCCCCCTCTTTTTAAAAAGTATATATTTATTTAATGTATTTATTCATGAGAAAGATACTGAAAGACCAGAGCCCTACTCAGCTCTGACTTATGGTGGTGTGGGGAATTAAACCTGGGACCTCGGAGCCTCAAGGGAGAACCTTCTGCTGTCTCCCCTTTTCAGGACCTGCAAATACTGATGGGTTGCCATCTGTTAAGCCCTTGGAGCAGTGCCCAGCCCAGGGGAAAAAGGGTCTTGGCTAAACTGGCCACTACCCTCCATCCACAGGGCTGACGGGTGCTCACCGGCGAAGCTCCGTCCAAATCAGCGTCGCCACTTGCCGAGAAAGCAAGAGCCTCATCTCCCTAGTGGTGGGCTCCTTCCAGCTGCCCGCTGTTCTTTGGGGGGGTCCCTTGCCCCATGCCGCGGTGCTGACCCCCCACCTCTGGAATGCCGGGAAATATCAAACACAATCTGCTGAAGACACACGCACCAGGGATGTCAAACAGGAAGAGAGCGACGTCTCTCTCCTCCCACTTTAAGTTAAGTGCAACAGACAGGCCAGCACCCAGCTCCCAGCCCCCAACCCCCAGCCCCCAGGCCCAGCCCGAGACCACCAGAAGACAGAGAAGCCTGAGCTTTGTGGGGAGGCGGTGACACCATTCCAGATTGAAAACTGCCCCCGAACAGAACCTTCATCTAAGCAAACTCCGGGAAATCATACGGCATATCCCGTGCTCCTGCACACTTTATGCAAATGTCCGTGTGGGCCTCTGGCATTTGGAAAGGGTGTGAGTGTAAAAGGCAGTAGCCTTGAAATTCCCTTTTTATGCAGTTGTTTGTTAAGTGCTTTTAGTATGAGTTGCTTGTAGTATGAGGTGGAAAATTCCTTGCCCCTTCCCCCTTGAATAAGCAGGACCTAATCAGTGAAGGCCACCCATTGTTCGAAGGACCCCACATGGGGACAAGCCTTATCAGGACCTTTGAACAGACTTTGTGGTGTGCTGTCTACCGGATGGGTGGTCATAGCCCATGGCAGGAGGATGTGCCTGGTTGAATTCTATTGGTTGTGTGATCTTACTATATTTGAAACTAGCCCGTGCTTTGCTTTGAATGGATCACGCTTTTTGCTAAGTTTGAAATGATTGGATCTTGTGTTTGCTATAGCCTGTTATTGGATGTAGGTTGATAAGGTGATGTGCTCCCCCTCCCTGAGTGTAGTCTGAATTCCTATAAATTGTATGGTTTGAGCCCTGTTCGGGGCCGAGCTTGGTAGACTAACACCAGTCACCATCTCGGCCCGGATTGCAATTCGTCAATAAACATCTTTGCTTCCTTACAGTGGATGGTGGTTTGATTTATGCTCGCTAACATTTGGAGGCCCCAGCGAGATCCCTCAGACGGGGATTCCTGAGGACACCCCATCCTGGGTCCGGACCCTCGGAGGCCTTGGAAGCCCTGCCCGGCGCCGGTAAGTTAGGCCTACATTTTGTGCGGTACCGTTTTCAGTGTTGTGCCTCCGGAGGACTGGTAGGTCAGGCCTGATTTTTGGTGCACGTCCCCGCGGGTCCTGAGGGTCTGTGGATTGCGGGACGCCGCGGAAAAAATCCCAGACCGCGGTGCTGAGAAGTGACGACTTCCAGGCCGTTGGGGCGGGTCAGACTGGTGACGAATCTGAAAGAGGATCGACACCCTAGGGATCTGGAAGAAGATCCGACAGCCCCGGGTAGGCAGGGTGGTAATAGGACTTGAGAGATAGTTCGCGCCCTGACCGCGATTTGTCTTGTGTGGCCACTCTCTGTCTGTCCTTTTTCTTTCTCTCACCCTTTGGCAATTCGCGAAAAGGCTGAGCTTGATAGTGCAGCTGAGGGGGTCTGGCCAGAGCTACTCTCTGGTGATTCCCGAAGGCCTAACTGGCAATATTCCTTAGTAGCGGTGGCCGGAATGGTAATTGCCCAATCTTGACTGAATGGATGGTCTGCTGCGTGTGTGTGAATGTTATGTGCCTCACGGCCTGAAAAGCTACGGGGCTTGAGTGGGCTCTAACCTGCGTGTCCGTGGGGTCGTTTCAGCTAAGTGGGGGTTCTCAATGTAGTTGAGACCTAGACCGGGGATCATACGGTCACCCCTAAGCTAAGACCCCTTAAGGTCCCGCGAGGGGCCCGGCCAGGCGAGTATCGTTGTGTGCCTGACATCCGTCAGATGTGAGTTCCTTTTCCCCACTTACAATCTGCCTTGTTGGTCTCGCAGCATTTGCGGTTTGTCTTTTTGTTTGTCTCCTTCCCTTATTTTGTGTTATGGTACCACAGGAGGTTAAAGGTTAAAAAATTTTAGAAAAACTGGAGTCTCCATTAATAAAAACTTCTCGCAGCCCAAAAAGGGAAGAAGGTCCCAAGTGGACACCCTTTGGGTTGATAGGGAAAAAGTGTGTGAGAATGAGAAAACGGTGTGCCAGCTGGCTGTAAGAAAAGTATAAAAAGAACCCGTGAAATCTGGGGTGTTAGGTATTGTCTGGACATTTGTTAAGCGCGCTTGTCTGTCTGTGTGTGTCTTGTCTGTTTGTCAGTCTGTGTTTCGTGTTCACTTACTTTCACTTTGCAGGAATGGGCCAGGTGGCATCTACCCCACTGGACCTGGTTACTCATAGTTTGGGGGTAGGAGTGCATAAATATAAACTCATGACTTTTTGTTCCTCAGAGAGGCTCACCTTCGATGTAAGATGTGTTTCTGTGCTATTTTGTGTCCCTGTGTCTTTTTGGTCAACATTAAGAAATCATCTCAGAGCGACGGGACCAGATTTGGTTCCGGCCTGAAGTTGCCAGCTGAATTTTGCCTTGTCTTTGTCTCTCTTTTAAGCCTGAGTAGCAGAATCATGTCCTCAGGCTAGTCCAGGCAGGACCCTGAGGGTGCCACCCTGCCCTCACAGGAGTCAGGCTAGCTGGTCACAGCAGGGGCCTGGAGCCGGGCCAGGCAGCAGCTCTAGTGCAGGGGCGACACCCCGCCCTGCCTCGGTGTGGCTGTGACCTGGGACGGGCCCATGGGTGCAGATGGGTGATAGTGCTAGCATGTGTGTGGCTTTACCCATGCCCCCCAGAGCTGACTGGAGCTGTCTGAAACTGCCCTTGGTCCTCTTGGGCTCCTCGTGGAGAGAAGCTGAAAGAATTTGTTTCTTCCTCCTTGTTTTTTTTAGGACTAGTTAAGGTTGTCCTAGGAGCTATTGGATAAAAGAAAAATCTTAGTATATAAATGTGAGATGTTTCATCTTGAAAAATTGTGTGAGTGCAGATCTAAATTTGTGTTTGACCAGGTATGTTGCTAAGATGTGTCTGTACTGGTTAAAAGCTGCTCTTTTCCCCTAAGCAATCAGCCCAGATATATAAATGATAAAAAGGTGGCTATGAGATGTCTTACATGTTTATATGTGTGTTTTAGGTTTGTTTTAGTGGCCTAAAAATGTTAATCTTAAGGTTAAAAGTGTAAGTAACTTTAAAGCTGCATTCTTATCAAAGTTCTTTAAAAAAAGAGTTCTCAATACAGTTCTTATGTGGTAATATAAGGGTAAAAATTCATTTGCTAAGACAGCTAAAGATTTAAAGTCTAAAGTATTTAATGTGACAATTCATCTTCTCCAAATTGATATGCAAATTATCTATTTTATAGATATTGGTCCACAGCAAATTTGGCATTTGTCTGACATTGAAAATGCTTTGAGAAGTCACTAGTATGTGTTAACTCTCTAAGTAATTATAGTTTGTTTAAAGTTTAAAGAAAAATTTAGTTAAACTGAATTTGGTTTAGAGATCCTGGTTATAGAAATTGCTACAGGAGGTTAAAAAAAAAAACTTTTAAATGTATGCTCTTTAAAATTCAAACAGAGCCTCTCAAGTTAGGTATCACACGCTGAAGATGTGTCTCTATCTCTTGTGTGAAAAATGGCAGGAAGGTTATTGACATGTAAATGTTTTAAAATACCTTCTCAACTAAAGAAGTAGAACTGGCTTAGGTGAGTGAAAAATAACACAGTGGTTATATTAATGATTTTCTAGCCTGAGGCTTTTGCTCTGGTTTTCCTCTTTATATCTTTCTGCTTTTAAAAATTATCTGGTTTGTTTTAAGACGCTGTCAGAGATTTATTCTTGACAAATGGTATTTTTGGTCTGATAGAAGATTTGTTTTGGCAAATCCTGGTTTAACAAAATTATCATTTTGAATATTTAAGTTATGAGGTTTATTTTAGCCTTTTAAGTTGCCATATTAGAGTTCTAAGAGGTAAAATCTATTAAGAGTTTTATATCTACACTTATTCATGATAGCTTTGTGATGAGTAAAGATCTTAACAAAAACTGTTTTGATATTGTGCTTAAATTGTCCAAGCAGTTTAAAATAATGCTAAAAAATGGTGATCATTTTATTATGTCAACACATTAGATATTGACTTTATATACTATACTGGTATATCTGTTTGTTAAAAAGACCTTCTAAAATTACATAGAGATGTATAGGCAAATTCTGGTCATTAGATTGTCAGTTTTGGTAAGCTCTTAATCTGGTTTTGTGTATGTCTCACTGGTTACAAATGTAAGAGTACGGCAGTGATACCCCTTCAATCATACTGCCAGGTTCTTTTAGGGGGGTCTCCAAGAGGTAGTAAAATGGCCCACAAATTTCTCTAAGGTAAATAGAATGACACTAAATTTGGCCTTTTGTTGCTCAAATCTGCCCCAGGTGTTAGAAAAAAGTTACAGAAGACAGAAAGATTTTAAAGAAAAGCTGAGAGATTGCTCAGAGGGTTTTTAAGAAGTTGGTAAATGTTTTGACATTAGACTTTGGAAAGGAAGAAAGAAAGGAAGAAAGGAAGGAAGAAAGAGAAAGTTGGGGCAGTGCCCAGAGGGAAAAGGAAAGTCAGAAAATTGGGGCTAAGGGTAGAGAAAGATCAGTGATGTTGCTGCAAAGAAAAAGGACACTGGAAGAAAGGCTGTTTTATCAACAAGCCATTTAGACTGCTGGTGGATGAACTTAAAGGCATAAGCCAGGAAGTGCTGACCCAAAACCTTGGGCCATGGCACAGACCCGTTGCCTATTTGTCAAATATTGGACCCTGTAGCTGCTGGATGGACAAAATGCCTGAGGACAGTAGCACCTGTGGCACAGCTGGTAAGGAAAGCAGACAAGCCATCACTGGGGCAAGTCCAATGCCCACCTAACCTGCTACCAAGTTCTGTTCCTAGACCAGCCATGAGTGAAATTCAGTGCTGCCACCGGCCTGAACCCTGCCACCCTGATGTTGGAGATGGATCCTGAGGCTCCCTACAAATGCATGACTGCCAAGAGGTATGCCTTTGCTACATGGCGTGTGCATGGAGCATGTGGGGAGAGAAGATTCCTGACTCCCACCGGGAAGATGATCCAGCAAAAGAACCTACTGGAGGCCGCATGGACCCTGCAAGAAGCAGCCGTGACCCATTGTTCCGGACATCAGAAAAGAAACTAGAGGGCAGATGAAGCAGCTTGTGCAGCTACACAACAAGCAGAGCCAGCCTTGACATTGATTCTACTAGGCTCCCTGCTTCCAAAGGACCCTGGATACAGTAAGGAGAAATAAGATGGGCAAGAGATTAGGACTAGCGACTAAATAGATTTTACAGAAGTAAAATCAGAAACTTTTGGGTATAAGTACTTGCTGATATTTATAGACACATTTTCAAGTTGGGTAGAGGTTTAACCAATAAAGTCTGAGGGGGCATAGATGGTGAGCAAGAAAATTTTAGATAAAACAGTGCCCAGGTGGAGAGTTCCCTCTCACCATTGGTTCTGGTAAGCAGACATTCACTGTTTTTGTGTCTCAGTTAGTGACCCGAGAAATGGGAACAAATTGGAAATTTCATTATGCTAACGAGCCCCATATCCCTGGGCAGGTAGAGAGATAAATTAGACCTTAAAGGAGACTTTAACTAAATTAACCCTTGAAACTGGCAGGGGATGGGTATCGCTCCTGGCTCAGGCCCTTCTGAGAGTACACTGTCTCCCATTGTAAACAAACTGTCTCCCTTTGAAATGGTTTTTGGCAGACTGCTGCTGTCATGATCTGTGATGCTCTTGTCTCTGATCCATTCCACAACTGTTACCAAGTTCTTACAGATCTCCAGCCTATATTGCAGGACAATTAGAATGCGGTGCTACAAGCCTTTGGGAAGGACCCTGTCACCTGCTGCCTGCTCCACAAGGCACACCCAGTGAGAAAGACCTTATATTGTGATCCTGAGTACACCAACTGCTGCAAAGGTTGCCGGAAAGTGCCACTAGATTCATCACACTCCTTTGAAGAGGACAGTTGCTGATCCCACTGACCCAAAAGAAAAAAGATGAAGATGAATCAAAGATTTGATTCTCGGCTAAGACAAGTGGGGAATGTAAAAGGCAGTAGCCTTGAAATTCCCTTTTTATGCAGTTGTTTGTTAAGTGCTTTTAGTATGAGTTGCTTGTAGTATGAGGTGGAAAATTCCTTGCCCCTTCCCCCTTGAATAAGCAGGACCTAATCAGTTAAGGCCACCCATTGTTCAAAGGACCCTGCCTGAGGACAAGCCTTATCAGGACCTCATCAGTGAAGGCCACCCATTGTTCGAAGGACCCTACATGGGGACAAGCCTTATCAGGACCTTTGAACAGACTTTGTGGTGTGCTGTCTACCGGATGGGTGGTCATAGCCCATGGCAGGAGGATGTGCCTGGTTGAATTCTATTGGTTGTGTGATCTTACTATATTTGAAACTAGCCCGTGCTTTGCTTTGAATGGATCACGCTTTTTGCTAAGTTTGAAATGATTGGATCTTGTGTTTGCTATAGCCTGTTATTGGATGTAGGTTGATAAGGTGATGTGCTCCCCCTCCCTGAGTGTAGTCTGAATTCCTATAAATTGTATGGTTTGAGCCCTGTTCAGGGCCGAGCTTGGTAGACTAACACCAGTCACCATCTCGGCCCGGATTGCAATTCGTCAATAAACATCTTTGCTTCCTTACAGTGGATGGTGGTTTGATTTATGCTCGCTAACAGTGAGAACACCCTCAGTTTAACCTAGCCACCGGGTGCGACCCAGGAGCTGAAGCCCAGCAGACCAGGTGCTGAGCTGCTGGCAACCATGTGGCCTTCTGTGCCTCAGTTTCCCCCTCTACGGAGAGGGACTTGCCCAGCACACCCTCACAGCCATCCTGGGCGACTGCAGCCTTGTTTAGGGTGTGTTTGTGGGGGCGGACGGTGGCCTACAGAGACCCAGTTTCCTGCCCCTCTCCTGCCCCTCCCGCAGCCCCCGGGGCACCTGGCTCCAGACAGAGCTTCCTCCTTCAGGGCCTGCCCCTGCCCCCACCCTGTACTGTGGAGCCTGTTCTTGGCTTCCTGACAGAGTCTAAATTGCCTTCCGCATTTGCAAGTGACTCAGCCGTTGCTTAGGGATTTAATCAACCAATAATAGGAGACTTGAGAGAGACAAACCCTTGGGGACTTTCGCTTTTCCTTGGCTGGCTTCGAGGACACAAGAATGGTACTACATGGAAGCTTCCAAAACTTCACTGTCCAATGTGGTAGCCACAGTGGCCACTGAGTGCTTGAAATGTGAGTGTCCAACTTCAGATAGAGTGTAATTCAGGTTGTGCGGGAAAAGAAATGAAGACTCAGTCATTTAAAATATTTGTTACAAGGTGAAATGAGAACATTCTTTTTTTATTAGTGATTTAATATTGATTTCCAAAATTGTAAGATAACAAGGGTATAATTCCACACCATTCCCACCACCAGAGTTCTGTGTTCCTATTCCCTCCAACACTATATCGTTTCTTCTCCAAAACAGAAGATTCCGGGTGCATCTGGGTGACAAGTCTAGCAGATGGAGACTTGTCTCAAGTGGCCTCCCCCAGGGCTCTGTTCTGGCTCCTACGCTATTTAATATTTACATCAGTGACCTCCCAGAAACTTCTTCAAGGAAGTTCATCTACGTCGATGACATCTGCTGTGCAACTCAGGCATCCAAGTTCGACATCCTCAAGGAAACACTCATGAAAGACATGTCTCTGATATCTGATGACTGTAAAAAATGGCGACTAATCCCTAGCACTGCAAAAATGGTATCATCTGTTTTCCATCTACACCATGCCTCGGCCTCGCGTGAGCTTAATGTGCAGCTTGGCGATGCGAGAATCCGGCATGAAGCCCAGCCAGTCTATCTTGGCGTTACTCTCGATCGCACTCTGTCATTTCACGAACATCTCATAAAAACTGCAGCAAAGGTGGGCGCGAGGAATCACATCATTGCAAGACTGGCCAGCTCCTCATGGGGCGCGAGCGCTTCCACACTACGATCATCCTCTCTGGCATTATGCTATTCCACTGCAGAATACTGTGGCCCAGTATGGTTCCGTAGCCCCCATGTCCACTTGGTCGATTCCAAATTATATTCCTCCATGAGGATCATTTCTGGAACCATCCGTTCCACCCCGGTTCCATGGCTGCCAGTTCTTAGCCACATCGCCCCGCCAGATATTCGTCGGGATGCGGCATCATCTAAGTTCATTTCCCACGTCTACGCTCCACCGGACCTGCCAATATACGCGGATATCTTTGCCCACCCTGTCCAACGCTTGACGTCTCGTCACCCAATCTGGTCCCCTACGCCTACACTGAACTTCTCTGTTCCAGACTCTTGGAAATAGAGTTGGCAGTCAGCTGAGGTAAAGAACAAACACCTCATCACAGACCCCTGCAAGCGTCAACCCGGCTTTGACCTAGCACGTTATGATTGGGCCCTCCTCAATCGCTATCGAACAGGCCATGGCTGGTGCACCGCTATGTTCCATCGCTGGGGAGCCAGAGACGACCCGAACTGCCCCTGCGGCTCCAGACAGACTATGACCCACATAGTCAACGACTGCCACCTCTCCAGATTCAAAGGAGGTCTCGAAACTTGACATCAGGCTCAACCTGACGCTGTTGACTGGCTACGGAAGAAGGGCAAACGCTAGAAGAAGATTCCCTCCATTGGAAACTGCAGTGGTTCTCCCAAGGCCACAGACATGGGTTAACTATTATTATTATTATTTAAATATTTATTTTATTTATTCCCTTTTGTTGTTTTACTGTTGTAGTTATTATTGTTGTTGTTACTAATGTCGATGTTGTTGGACAGGACAGATAAATGGAGAGAGGAGGGGCAGACAGACAGGGGGAGAGAAAGACAGACACCTGCAGACCTGCTTCACCACCTGTGAAGCGACTCCCCTGCAGGTGGGGAGCCGGGGGCTCGAACCCGGATCCTTACAACTATTACTTTTATAACTTTCTATATGTATTTGCCAATTTTTTCTATGATCCTGCCTTTTCTTCCTTTCTAAGTCACACCTACTACTTCTAAGTGTCCGTCCTTTTTTTTTTTTTTCTCTCTCTCCTCTTTCCAGGTCCTGATGGAACTGAAGTTCCCTTTGGGAGTATAGACCAAAATTATTTTGGGGAACACAAGGTGGGAGGCCTGGCTTCTGTCACTGTTTCTCCGCTGGACCTGGACGTCGGCAGGTGGATCCACACCCCCAGCCTGTTTCTGTCTTTCCCTAGTGGGGCGGGACTCCTGGGAGGTGGGGTTCCAGGACCGTGAGGTTGTCTGCCCAGGGCAGTCAGGATGGAATCATAGTAGCATCTGTAACTTGGTGGCTGAAATGCAGTAAGATTAAAGCAGGACGAAACATTTAATGAACAGGAACCATAAAGTAGGAATAGAGGAGATGAGAAAAGGGATCTTCGGGTAGACAGAAACTAGGAAGTCTATGTCAGGTATATTACTAAGGGCCCATGACTTTGGTAATTTTTGCCTGAGCCTGATAGCTAACCTGCAGGGTTTTTTTTTTTTTTAATTTTTTAAATATTTATTTATTGGATAGAGATAGAGAGAAATTGAGAGAAGTTGGGTAGAGAGGGAGAAGAAGGCAGACAGACATCTGCAGGCCTGCTTTGCCACTTTTGAAGCTTTCTCCGTATGGACGGGGACCAGGGGCTTGAACCTGGGACCTTGTGCACTGTAATGTGTGTGCTTAACCAGGTGTGCCAGCGCCTGGCCCTCCTCTCCAACCTTTGCTTACTGACATCCTCATCTTGAGCCTACAAACACAGCCACATGTCCTTCTGCAGAATGAAAACATGAGACTAGAAGGAAACAAAGTCAGCCTGCTCACTCACCTGATACAGCACTGCTTACAGCAGATAAGATATGGAGATGGGCCGGGCAGCGGTGCAGCGGGTTAAGCACAGGTGGCGCAAAGCACAAAGACCCGTGTAAGGATCCCGGT